>NC_059225.1:25502117-25802117 GCF_020615455.1 Coregonus clupeaformis | reverse complement strand
TGGATAGCTGTAGGAGGTGCTAGGAGTAGGAGGTGCTACCCAGAGTAGTATATTTTTTTGGGTAGTGGATATAACACTGTTTCAAATGTACAAATTCGACATATTTTATACAAAGTTTGTCTATATTGACAATTGGTTACCATTATGACATAATTGTTGAAATTTCACCATCAAAACAACTTATAAAATTGACATTTAATTTTTCAAATCCAATGTATTTTCCACATAGATTTCACATCACAATACCTTGACACATTACCTTGAAACAAAGATTTGTGTCCAGTAGGATTCCATTAATTTCATTCCAGCATTCACTATGTACAGTGGGGGAAAAAAGTATTTAGTCAGCCACCAATTGTGCAAGTTCTCCCACTTAAAACGATGAGAGAGGCCTATAATTTTCTTCATAGGTACACGTCAACTATGACAGACAAAATGAGAATTTTTTTTTCCAGAAAATCACATTGTAGGATTTTTTATGAATTTATTTGCAAATTATGGTGGAAAATAAGTATTTGGTCAATAACAAAAGTTTCTCAATACTTTGTTATATACCCTTTGTTGGCAATGACACAGGTCAAACGTTTTCTGTAAGTCTTCACAAGGTTTTCACACACTCTTGCTGGTATTTTGGCCCTTTCCTCCATGAGAGCAGTGATGTTTTGGGGTTGTCGCTGGGCAACACGGACTTTCAACTCCCTCCAAAGATTTTCTATGGGGTTGAGATCTGGAGACTGGCTATGCCACTCCAGGACCTTGAAATGCTTCTTACGAAGCCACTCCTTCGTTGCCCGGGCGGTGTGTTTGGGATCAATGTCATGCTGAAAGACCCAGCCACGTTTAATCTTCAATGCCCTTGCTGATGGAAGGAGGATTTCACTCAAAATCTCACGATACATGGCCCCATTCATTCTTTCCTTTACACAGATATGTCGTCCTGGTCCCTTTGCAGAAAAACAGCCCCAAAGCATGATGTTTCCACCCCCATGCTTCACAGTAGGTATGGTGTTCTTTGGATGCAACTCAGCATTCTTTGTCCTCCAAACACGACAAGTTGAGTTTTTACCAAAAAGTTCTATTTTGGTTTCATCTGACCATATGACATTCTCCCAATCCTCTTCTGGATCATCCAAATGCACTCTAGCAAACTTCAGACGGGCCTGGACATGTACTGGCTTAAGCAGGGGGACACGTCTGGCACTGCAGGATTTGAGTCCCTGGCGGCGTAGTGTGTTACTGATGGTAGGCTTTGTTACTTTGGTCCCAGCTCTCTGCAGGTCATTCACTAGGTCCCCCCGTGTGGTTCTGGGATTTTTGCTCACCGTTCTTGTGATCATTTTGACCCCACGGGGTGAGATCTTGCGTGGAGCCCCAGATCGAGGGAGATTATTATATTGCTCCCACAGTTGATTTCTTCAAACCAAGATGCTTACCTATTGCAGATTCAGTCTTCCCAGCCTGGTGCAGGTCTACAATTTTGTTTCTGGTGTCCTTTGAAAGCTCTTTGGTCTTGGCCATAGTGGAGTTTGGAGTGTGACTGTTTGAGGTTGTGGACAGGTGTCTTTTATACTGATAACAAGTTCAAACAGGTGCCATTAATACAGGTAACGAGTGGAGGACAGAGGAGCCTCTTAAAGAAGAAGTTACAGGTCTGAGAGAGCCAGAAATATTGCTTGTTTGTAGGTGACCAAATACTTATTTTCCACCATAATTTGCAAATAAATTCATTAAAATCCTACAACGTGATTTTTTTTCTCAATTTGTCTGTCATAGTTGACGTGTACCTATGATGAAAATTACAGGCCTCTCTCATATTTTTAAGTGGGAGAACTTGCACAATTTGTGGCTGACTAAATACTTTTTTCCCCCACTGTATATACCTGTGCCACCAGCCTCCTGTGACCTGTACATACCCACATAACTGAATTGATCTCAGACAGAGACAATGGATAAGACACACACCACAGGCACTAGGTAGGTAGGGATACGTACACTGGTCCACATGGTATGGTAGACACGTGTTCTCACTTTAATCGTTCTTGTTAAACAGCATTGAGGCACAGTATGTTTTTGTACGGTTTTACACAGACAGTATCACCGACGTGTAGGGTGACCACATTTAAAATACCCAAATGCGGAACAGATTTACAGATTTAGAAGTGCCCATCCAAGAAGGCTCATGGTCATTGGCCATAGTTAAAATGATGTCAAATCAAGTTATATCTACCGTAGATCATGTTACTTTCAAAATCTGATCTAGCAAGCTAGACAAGTAGTCATCATCATGAATCACGTCGGCAATCTACTGGCAAATCCTTTTCAATCCTTATCATATGAAGATAAATTATAGGTAAAAGGTATCGGTGCTCATCGGCCATTGGACATAAACATTACACAACAAGTCAGAAATCGCAAATTCAACAATGAGTGGTTTGGAAGGAATCAGTGGCTAACTGCAAGCATTGCAAAGTAATCACTATTTTGCTTCCCCTGCCTGCTATTCGGTGGAGAGGGTGTGTGGTCCAAGTCTGGGTTTAAGGATTTAAAACATCTGTCCGAAATTGTCTCTTTTTCCAAGCTTAAAAGGATAAACATTTACTCACAACACCATTGGCCAGAAGAGGTTGAATACATTGGCCATGCTGTCAATCCAGCATGACTTCTGCCGCGTTCAAAACAACTGGAAACTCAGAACTGGGAAATCTCAGACTTCAGTGAGTTCAACACAACTGGGAACTCTGAAAAAAAAACGAGCTCTCACTGGGAAAATAAGTTTTGAACGGTCAACCAACTCGGAATTCCAAGCCGGGAACTCGGGCCTCTTTCTAGAGCTCTGACCTGAAGGTCACTGACGTCATGATTCAACCTTGTTTTTTTCAGAGTTCCCAGTTGTCATGAAAGCACCTTTTGATTACAAAATTTGCAGACAAGAAGGACCCCTGCGCCACCTTCCTGTTCAAGTAAGCACAGCACAACAACGGTGAGTCCAAACATGTCTTGTATGGTGCTGCTTGAATTAGCTCGTGCTTTTCTTCACAAGGAGGGGATACTATATAATGTTGTTGGCTCTGTAATCATGTTTGCCAGTGACAGTCTCTTCCCATTCAAATATTTTTTTTCAACAAAAAGTTCAGTAATAGACCCATGTAATTCCAGATGATATTGCAAGGGTTATTTTGTTTGCGCAATGCGCTGTCTGTGAGTCGGTGTATTGTCTATAAAAGTGGATCCTCGTAATTGTATTTTCCTTCCTTTTTAGACCACATAGGCCTAATAAAATACTTCAAATGGTAGGCTAACTGTCTCTCTCTATCTCTGTGTGTGGTGACTTAAAGAAGAGTAAAGTTAAGGCCTCTTGCTGAATTTATCTGAACCAACATCTATCTGAATTGCTGTCGGTGTCCATCTTGAAAGTGCTGAATGAAGGCCTACCTCGTCACAGCTCGTTTGCTTGCACTTGCTTGTACTTAGAGCTAAGTATTATTGATATAAGAACAAACATGAATTTACTGAAAATAATGTAAAAATGTTTGTGTATGGTTCAAAAGTCAAAACTCATGTCGGCGTTTGTTATTATTGAAGGACAATGTGGTTCTTATCGACTTACACAAATCAACAAGGAGTCAGTAGAAACCACATTTGTTTAAGCAAGTCAGCCATATCAGCTGTGGTTTTAAAAAGTCAGTAAATGAGGCTGAATTAACTGTTTCGCTGCCAAACGAGGCTCCGTTGATAGCCAGGTGTAGCGGTAGTAAGGATTCACTCCATGGTGCTGAAAGGAAAGCTCCGCTGTCGGGACAGCTTTATGTAGGCCCTAACAGTTTGTTGGTACTGTTTGTCACCGTTATAGTGCAATTAATGTATTTTTTTAGTGTGGTGTTGTGGATTTAATGGCATGCATCTAAAAAAAAATATTGAGTTTGCCCCACCAAGATTTACATGCTAAAATCGCCGCTGATGACGTCCCCACGTCAGTAATGGAAGGTAGGGCTTGTTACACTGACAGTCATAGAGTAAAGACACGTTGAAGTTTACCTCTGAGTCTCGTTGATTCAATTCAGTATAATATCCTAACTAATCACAAGTTGAAAGTATAGGATTGACTGCTACAGTGAGCCTGCTTTGCTAACCAAAACCTATTGGAGGAGAGCCCTGGGCTAACATTAGCGCGGTCACTCAAATTAGCCACACAATGTGAAACAATTGAAGTGCAAATGTCCGCCATGCATGTGAGTACGGATGCTAAGGATAATGTGACCATGCATCGTGTTTTCAAAAAGGAGGGGAAATATCACAAAAGGGGGCAGAGACAGAATGCAGAAGGAAAAGACAAATTAGAGAAGGTGTGCTATCGTTGTGGACATGTAGATAATTTTGCAAAGGACCCTGCTTGTCCAGCACACGGCCAGACCTGCAAGAAATGTTATGGAAAGGAACATTTTGCTAAAATGTGCAAGATCAAAGGTACACTATATATACAAAAGTACAGTTGAAGTCGGAAGTTTACAAATACTTAGGTTGGAGTCATTTAAAACTTGTTTTTCAACCACTCCACACATTTCTTGTTAACAAACTATAGTTTTGGCAAGTCGGTTAGGACATTTACTTTGTGCATGACACAAGTAATTTTTCCAACAATTGTTTAGACAGATTATTTCACTTATAATTCACTGTATCACAATTCCAGTGGGTCAGAAGTTTACATACACTGTTGACTGTGCCTTTAAACAGCTTGGAAAATTCCAGAAAATGATGTCATGGCTTTAGAAGCTTCTGATAGGCTAATTGACATCATTTGAGTCAATTGGAGGTGTACCTGTGGATGTATTTCAAGGCCTACCTTCAAATTGTAGACCTCCACAAGTCTGGTTCATCCTTGGGAGCAAGTTCCAAACGCCTGAAGGTACCACGTTCATCTGTACAAACAATAGTATGCAAGTATAAACACCAATGGACCACGCAGCCGTCATACCGCTCAGGAAGGAGACACGTTCTGTCTCCTAGAGATGAACGTACTTTGGTGCGACTAGTGCAAATCAATCCCAGAACAACAGCAAAGGACCTTGTGAAGATGCTGGAGGAAACAGGTACAAATGTATCTATATCCACAGTAAAACGAGTCCTATATCGACATAACCTGAAAGGCCACTCAGCAAGGAAGAAGCCACCGCTCCAAAACCACCATAGAAAAGCCAGACTACGGTTTGCAACTGCACATGGGGACAAAGATTGTACTTTTTGGAGAAATGTCCTCTGGTCTGATGAAACAAAAATAGAACTGTTTGGCCATAATGACCATCATTATGTTTGGAGGAAAAAGGGGGCTGCTTGCAAGCCGAAGAACACCATCCCAACCGTGAAGTACGGGGGTGGCAGCATCATGCTGTGGGGGTGCTTTGCTGCAGGAGTGACTGGTGCACTTCACAAAATAGATGGCATCATGAGGAAGGAAAATGATGTGGATATATTGAAGCAACATCTCAAGACATCAGTCAGGAAGTTAAAGTTTGGTCGCAAATGGGTCTTCCAAATGGACAATGACCCCAAGCATACTTCCAAAGTTGTGGCAAAATGGCTTAAGGACAACAAAGTCAAGGTATTGGAGTGGCCATCACAAAGCCCTGACCTCAATCCTATAAGAAATTTGTGGGCAGAACTGAAAAAGCGTGTGCGAGCAAGGAGGCCTACAAACCTGATTCAGTTACACCAGCTCTGTCAGGAGGAATGGGCCAAAATTCACCCAACTTATTGTGGGAAGCTTGTGGAAGGCTACCCGAAATGTTTGACCCAAATTAAACAATTTAAAGGCAATGCTACCAAATACTAATTGAGTGTATGTAAACTTCTGACCCACTGGGAACGTGATGAAAGAAATAAAAGCTGAAAGAAATCATTCTCTCTACTATTATTCGGACATTTCACATTCTTAAAATAAAGTGGTGATCCTAACTGAATGGAATTTTTACTAGGATTAAATGTCAGGAATTGTGAAAAACTGAGTTTAAATGTATTTGGCTAAGGTGTATGTAAACTTCCGACTTCAACTGTATGTAGACACCCCTTCAAATTAGTGGATTCGGCTATTTCAGCCACACCTGTTGCTGACAGGTATAAAAAAAATCATATTGATGCCCATGATTTTGGAATGAGATGTTCGACGAGCAGGAGTCCACATACTTTTGGTCATGTAGTGTATTACAAGTGTGAATGTATTGAGGAGTTGTCCTCAAAGTACACTACATGACCAAATGTATGTGGACACCTGCTCCACGAACATCTCATTCCAAAATCATGGGCATTAATATGGAGTTGGTCCCCCCTTTGCTGATACAACTGTTACAGGAGGGGGTCGCAGTTCCGGAGTGACCCACAAGGTGTCTTCTTCCGACAATCTTAGGCACCTCCTCACGCACAGTCCGTTATTTTGTATTTTGGCTTCGGGACCACCAGTAAAGATCCTTGTTTCACGATCTCTGCCTACTGCCTACTGTATATCCTGCACCGCACCTGGGTCACACCTCACCCCAACCCTTACAACAACAGCCTCCACTCTTCTGGGAAGGCTTACCACTAGATGTTGGAACATTGCTGTGGGGACTTGCTTACATTCAGCCACAAAAGCATTAGTGAGGTAGGGCACTGATGTTGGGCGATCAGGCCTGGCTTGCAGTCAGTCTTCCAATTTATCCCAAAGGTGTTCGATAGGGTTGAGGCCAGGGATCTGTACAAGCCACTCAAGTTCTTCTACACCGATCTTGACAAACCATTTCTGTATGGACCTCAGGGGCATTGTCATGCTGAAACAGGAAAGGGCCTTCCCCAAACGGATGCCACGAAGTTGGAAGCATAAAATCATCTAGAATGTCATTGTATGCTGCTCGGCTATGGAAACTCAATTCATGAAGCTCCCGACGAACAGTGCTTGTGCTGACGTTGCTTCCAAAGGCAGTTTGGAGTGTTGCAACCGAGGGCCGACGATTTTTACGCGCTACGCGCTTCATCACTCGGCTGTCCTGTTCTGTGCGCTTGTGTGGCCTACCACTTCGCGGCTGAGCCGTTGTTGCTCCTAGACGTTTCCACTTCACAATAACAGCACTTACAGTTGACCGGGGCAGCTCTAGCAGGGCAGAAATTTTACTAACTGTCTTGTTGGAAAGGTGGCATCCTATGACAGTGCCACGTTGAAAGTCACTGAGCTCTTCAGTAAGGCCACTCTTCTGCCAATGTCTATGGAGATTGCATGCCTGTATGCTCGATTTTATACACCTGTCAGCAACGGGTGTGGCTGAAATAGACGAATCCACTAATTTGAAGGGTGTCCATGTACTTTTGTATCTATAGTGTATCAGTATTCAATACATTCGACTCAATATATAGTGATTAATTTAACTTGTTAGATGTTAATTCCCCTATTTAGGCTGACATTTTCGTGTACAAACCACTCGTTCCGACAGCCCCATCTGTCTGCTTTCCGCTACCACTCTGTCAGAGGAGCTGACTTGAAGTGTCAGGTTTTACTCCCAACAACATTTGCGTAGGGAGTGACGTGTCACCATTTTATGGCCTATCCAGACAAATAATGGACTTCCTCTCCCTCTGAGTGATGGAGCCAGAGAAGAAGAAGTGAAGAGAGGGGTTTACTCCGCCCAAAATCTGTCCATGTTAAGCAGATCATTCATTGTTAAGCAAGTGAGGAGATTTTGTATGGGGGGCAATGAGTTTCGAATTTAGTCGAGATAAAAATGTATTGCTATTTTGATATTTGAGGCTTATTTGATCTAATAGTAGTTTTGTAATGCTTAGGTTGTTATGAATGTACTGATATAAGTGTGATGCACGTGATATCCCGGCAACTTTGAGAAAAAACAATTTATGTTGGAGTTGTCCCTGTTACAGTTTTTGACAAATCACAAAGCAAATTAAATGTTATCACCTCACAGATCATCACCCCAAATACAAGTCTACTGCCTAGCCTAACTGTAGCGCGAAAGCTAAACAGGGTTGCCAGATTTGATGAAACTATTTTATGGGGGTTTGAGGGGGGCGGGGGTCATTTAATTTGTGGGAGATTTCAAGTCCATGGGGGGTAGAAATGGGGGAAGGTATCATGGGGGGATATAATGCAGGAAATATTACTATGATGGGGGATTTATCAATAAATGGGGGGAAAACACAGGAGAAGTTTATAAGCTAAATTAAAATAAAAACCCTGGAAAGGGGGATCTGAGCTGGCAACCCGGAGTAACGATAGTTACAATCTAAGTCCATTGAGTGAACCATCCCTTCACCTCGTTTTGTTATAGCAGCTTTGGTCTGACAGACGTTTACGTGACAACCAGAATGCATTGTATAATGTCAACAAACATGGTGCCACATAGCTGGCAATTAGCTAGCTTTTTTTTTATGTTACCTTTTTTAACTAGGCAAGTCAGTTAAGAACAAATTCTTATTTACAATGACGCCTACACCAGCCAAACCCGGAGGACGCTGGGCCAATTGTGACCCGCCCTCTGGGACTCCCAATCACGGCCAGTTGTGATACAGCCTGGAATTGAACCAGGGGGTCTGTAGTGACGCCTCAATCACTGAGATGCAGTGCCTTAGACCGCTGCGCCACTCGGGAGCAGCGGTCTACCTTCAAAAAAGTATTTTACACACATCATATGTGTCCATTATAATCTATGCAAGAATCAGAATGCATGATTTGTCACCAGTACATGAAAACATGTAAATACATTATGCTCCATACATACATACATACATACATACATACATACATACATACATACATACATACATACATACATACATACATACATACATACGGTGTGCTACAGTAGAAACAAAGACACGATAAACAGAAACTATAATGATAACGTAATAAGGCATTTACTTTGATAGGAACGCACACATGTCCAAAGTTATTATTAGTAAGGAAAACAACAATGAAGGCAAAAACGATTTGGGTATTTGTCCATTATTAATATAATCCCAAAATGTTTTGCATGTCAGCAATCACGTTTTCAAGATATATAACTTTCAAAATACAGAAATACAGCTTGTATGATGCATTTTGCGTCATATGATGCAAAACAGAGTGTCATATTATGCTAAATGCATCACACTGGCTGTATTTCTGTATTTTGAAAGTTATATATCTTGAAAACCTGATTGCTGACATGCAAAACATTTTGGGACTATATCAACAATGGCCCAATGAAACAAATGTTTTTTTCCTTTAAATGGATACAGCATTGCCCATTACTGTTATTCAAGCGCTACCTGCATAGCTTCAACATGGGCTATGCACACCACCGTGATGGGCTTTCCTTCCCCACAGAATTCCAACACCAGCAAAGTATTTTCATGAAACTGAATCAAATGGGGTGCGGGGAACACAACCATATATGAATTTAAAAACTTGAGTAAATTCAGTAGAGGTGAGAAGTACCAGATAAACTGAATCCCTATGGCATGGGTAATGGCTTCATATATTTCTTCTGGGGTTTTAATGGAGGGACTTTTTTTCTTATCCTATTTCCTCTTCTTCTTTGGTGATATATGGAGTAGCCTGCTGCAAGCAGAATTGGAAATCTTGCAGCCATCTTTGAAACTCTGCAAGCCTTTGAAATAGTTTGCTAAGGTCTTTGAAACCTTGCAGTTCTATCAGTGTTTTTTGGCCTAAAGATTCCGCAGACAGAAATATTTTGCAGCTTGAAATATTTCACTGGCCAAAATATTTTGCGGATAGAAATATTTTGCAGGCCTTTGAAATATTTTGCAGCTTTTTACCAACTTCACAGGCCAAAATAATTCCCTGGCCAAAATATTTAGCAGGCATTTTAAGTATTTTGCAGCTTTTTAACAAACTTAACAGGCCTTTGAAATATTTAGCAGGCCTTTGAAATATTTAGCAGCTTTTTACCAAAATTCACATGCCGAAATATTAGCTGGGCAAAATATTTTGCAGACCGAAATATAAACGTAACATGCAACAATTTCCAAGGTTTTACTGAGTTACAGTTCATATAAGGCAATCAGTCAATTTAAATACATTCATTAGGCCCTAATCTATCGATTTCGCATGTCTGGGAATACCGATATGAATATGTTGGTCACAGATATCTTAAAAGAAAGGTAGGGACATGGATCAGAAAACCAGTCTGCGTCTGGTGTGACAACCATTTGCCACATGCAGCGCGACACATATCCTTCGCATAGAGTTGATCAGGCTGTTGATTGTGGCCTGTGGAATGTTGTCCCACTCTTCAATGGCTGTGCGAAGTTGCTGGATATTGGTGGGAACTGGCTTTTGACATATTTTGCAGCTTTTTACCAAACTTCACTGTTCAAAATATTTTGCAGCCTTCAAACTTTGCAGGTCGAAATGTATCTTTGCAGCTTTTTACCAAACTTAGAAGGCTTTTGAAATATTTGGCAGCCTTTTACCAAACTTCGCAGCCTATCATTTTGAAAGCTGGTTTTTCCCCTTAGGGATGCCGTAATAATGTCACCACAAAGATTACTCACCCAACCAACTGCTTTCCTTGTGGCGGGGAATGTACTGTAAAGATAATCAGCGCAAATTCTATTTTCTACCTGGTCTCACCGTTTATCCATTGATGGTTATTTCCCCACTGAGCTGATATACATATCTCCTGCAGGAATCACAACTCAATAATTAATTTGGATGAAAAAAGGATATGACATTTATATTACGTTTTTCCACTTTACCTTTCTAAATGATGTCAAGGTCATTAGGTTTCTGCATTGGCTTTAACCATTATAAGGGCTCATACAACATGCTTTGACAGGTAATAAAGTATTACACCTGTTGACATTAAAGTGTTACGGCTTTGTATCCAATATTAATCTAAACAGCCAACTCCATAGTTATTTCTTGGTCGTGTTGTAACAACAACAATATTTGTGTACCATTCTGGAACATTACTCAAGTCACATGACAATCATTTCCAAGGCCTATTTAATAAAAGGTAATAAGACACAAATGTGTCTTACTTTAAGCTATATATTGCTTTTGCCTGACCCTGAATGTTTGATTCTCTTATACATTTTCCTCTTTCTGGGACACTGACTGTGTGTATGTATGTATGTATGTGTGTGTATGTGTGTGTTTGTGTGTGTGTGTGTTCCTGCCTGTGTGTGCGTGTCTGTGTGTGTTCAACACACAGTCACTCAACCTGAGTGAACCAGAGCCAGTAGTAAAATGGCAGAGCGGAGAACAGACAGTCTGTGTCCCAAATGGCACCCTTATCCCTCTATGTAGTGCACTACTTTTGACCAGGACCCATAGGGCTGTGGTCAAAATTAGTGCACTACATAGGGAATAGTGTGCCATTTGGGACGTATCCACACACTTTCTCTACCAGCTCCTCCATCATCCCATCTCCCAATCACACTCTATGACTGAGGCCAATCAGTACCGTCTCGGCCTGCCTCTGCTTTCCCCACTCCAGCATCAGTGACCCATTCCCTCTGTATTAGCCCTGCACTCAAAATACAACTCTCCCTTCAGAATCGTCCAACATGTTATCCCCGCCTAATTGAGGTTTTACAGAAGTCTGCTACTTACCTATGGCTCAATCAATGTCAAGAGTGCATACATAAACATTGTGTGCTGGCGTATGTGTGTGTCTGTCTATGCCTGTGTAAATGCTGCTGTGTGCTGCTTCTGTATATGTCTGAGGCAGAGAGACATAAACGTTTTACATGGACTGAGTTGCAAATATGGCTGTTTCTTTTGTATTTTTATTGTTGATTTCAGTATAATAAATCCAATTAAAATATGTATTAATAATATCATCATTTATATCATTATTATTATTATTATTATTATTATTATTATTATTATTATTATTATTATTATTATTATTATTATTATTGCCACAGTCAGAGAAACATATAAGGCCTGTTGTTACAGTCAAAATCATTTTAGAGAATTGCTGCTGTAGCAGGTAAGTACTCTGTGCATCATGATAAGCGCAAATGTCTTATGGTAAGAGCAAATGCCTCTTGGTAAAAGGCCGTGCATGGTCAATCCGACATCTGCAGTGGCCGGACAGCATTTACTGTGAAATCACATTTAATTATGGTAATTTATCTTAACAGAATAACTCGAGGATGCAACGGCGTGTGCCCATTCCAATGCAATTAACGGGAAAACACCATTGTCAAAATCCCACCACACATGCGAGCGGTTTCATGACACAGAGATTAAAATATCCATTAGAAATGTAGAAAGAGGGGAGATATAAGTTGCTAATATGACTAGGATTTTGCCTTTGGCTACTGGACAATTAAATAAAGTTGATTTGAAAACCAATAGAACATGAGAGAAATAGGCTACTGGTTTCAATGGCATATGGAAGTGATTATAAAATAATTGCCTGCATGCTTGGTTGGATTTTGGCTAGGCTACTTTGAAGCAAGGTAAGACATGCCTCATAATATGTAGTAAAACGTTCAGGTTTTAAACAATTAAGTATATGTTTTCAAAATGCATACTGCCTACAGCTCATTGCAAAGTGGTGTGTGATGTGCTGAAGCCTGTCTAGTTGCCTATGCATTTGAATGGCGAATGGGAAGCGTGTTTCAATTACCAGTTGAGAAATAAAAATAGTAGCTCTTTTTAATCGTGGCCATTGTTTGTAACCCACGATTGCATTTAGAATTGTTGCTCAATAATTGGGCTTATAAAAGCATGTTTCACTCCAGCAGCAACCAACAGTTATTTGATGAGCGTTAGCAGCAGGTCTCCTGGTACATTGACTGGTATTTCCATCAATGAATACGCTAAAATGCATTATTTCGCAATGGGATTTTTAAAATTCTCTTGGACAATTTTAAAAAAAATTTTCGGCCAAAAATCGGCTACTACCGTCTGATGTAAACCCTAGTGTGTGTGTTTGTGCAACTGACATAGGCATGATATGCTCCTACCCTCCTGAGCCTGTAGTTTGGGTGGCCGCAGCACGCTCCTCCCTGGGAGATTATATTGAGTGACATCTAGGCCATTAGTCACCGGACTGCAGGGTCAGCCTTGGGAGACAGGGCTCAGTCATGGCTGTCCACCTTGTATCAACGTGCACGCACATACAAGTAGACACAACTTTGTTATACTATCCTTGTGAGGACCAAACAATTGATTCCCATTCAAAATCCTATTTTCCCTAAGCCCTAACCCAACCCTAACCCTAACCTTAACCCCAAACCCTAACCCATAACCCTAACCCTACACTTAAAAATGCAAGTTGAAACCAAATAAGGTTCTTGAGAGTTAACCATTTCAGGGTCTCTGAATAACCATAAATGGGTTGGTTCTTTGAAGAACCATCGCATTCATTTCCAGTGCCGGAAATTAATAGCCCTGCTGTAGGGTTGTAAGCCTAATTTGCATATTTCCCAGGGTGCCTTTCGAGTGAATATTAGAGTTACCAGTACCATCCATGACTGTGTTTGCTTGTGACAGACACATGGTTGTTGCATTCATTCATTTTCAGTCCTGTGGCCTTCACCAAGTGAGATCCTAAGTGAGTATGTTGTCATAAAAATTAAATTCTCTACGACAATACATATTTCATAAGGACTTCTTTTGAGGGCCAGGTTTTACCCTAATACAGTGGCCTGAAACTCATAGTTTACAGGCATCATACCTGCAAATTACATTATGCTGGCTTGCAAAGTGATGAGTAATTCTTATTGGAATCCAGCTAGAGTGGGGAGATCCAACATTTTAATGTTTATTCACCCACAACCTGCATTCAGATTGACTGCCAGGGTTGGGAAGACCAAGATGTGAGACTAGCTTAAACATCTAAACTGGAACTAACATTTCAGTAACGGGTGCAATAATTCCAAGTAACAGATTGGAATAGTTTAGAAAAATGTTAGTTATTTATATTTGAGTAGCATAAGATTAATTAATCAATCAATGTACATGTAAAAACATAGACATTGAAACAAACAATTCTAAAAACTCAACCTGCAATAGAGCATGTTGGAAATATGATAATGATGGGCAGGGTTTTGGTTTAACTCTGGTTATTAACACCAACACTGAGATTATTTTACTAGAACAGTATTGACTGGGCTGAGCGGGAACTGTGCTTCCGCAGAGGTAGGGGGACCAGCAGGCCAGAGGTGGAAGAACGCAATGCCCTTGTTTGGGTGTAGGGACTGATCAGAGCCTGAAGGTAAGGAGGTGCCGTTCCCCTCACAGCTCCGTAGGCAAGCACCATGGTCTTGTAGCAGACGCGAGCTTCAACTGGAAGCCAGTGGAGTGTGCGGAGGAGCGGGGTGACGTGAGCGAACTTGGGAAGGTTGAACACCGGACGGGCTGCAGCGTTCTGGATGAGTTGTAGGGGTTTAATGGCACAGGCATTGATCACGCTTAAGCCTACTTGATGGTAATAACACTCACTGTTGCCCCTATTGGCCGGTTTTGAAGGCATCTCCCAACATCCTGAGGACCTGGACGAAGAGTTGAATATCGACTTGGATCTTGAATGACCTGGCTGGCTCTATACTCACTCAGCTTGCCAGTCTCAATGTGTCTTCCAACTCAGTTGTTAATTGCATTTATAGAATATACTTGATAATAATTTGTTTGAGGACTGCTTGCTGTGCACAGGTGGAGAGGGATGAACCCTCAACCTGCGTGGTACGTTGTGTACCGTAACAGAATACAATTATTTGTTTTTAAGGAGAACTGTCATGAATTGGATATTTTCTTAAGACTGAATGTGATAATTGCTGGATACAATGTTCCAGACACAAGGCACTCAGACAATGCAAGATGAAAAGTAGCCAGTACTATGAAGCCCATGGATTAGAGGAAAACATGTCTGGTCGGGTGATCAAGTCCCTTCGAAGATAGCGATCAACTGGGTTCAGTAACACACAATCACACGCACGCATAAGTGCACACACACAAACACACACGCTGTGTGGCAATATAAAAGTGAAAGGAAATGTTTTCTAACATAACCAGCTCAGCAAGGGTGGGTGACATTTTGACACCATATCTAGTGAGAAGATTCCAACAGTACTGATTTCAGCAGTAGAGTGCAGATTTGTGAGTTAGACTTTAATTGAAAAATACATGAGGGGAAAGCCTATTGTTACTCAGGGACATTGTTTTGCTGGGAGGCTAGCAGAAACACTAGAAAGACGTGACACACACAACCCAAACACAAAACTTATTTAGCTCACCGTCTGTAACATGGGCTGTACCAGGCACAACAGGCAGGCACTGCTACACCCTTACAGAAAAAATATGTGCTCTAATGTGAATTTATTGGGATAACATGTGACAACATGTAATAGCAACATGTGATAACATGAAACTACACATGTAAAAAACATGATCTCATGTGAAATAAATGTGACAACATGGGGATGCAACATTTCTAAATGTGATACCATGAAACTACACATTTGAGCACAGGTGAAAACATGATCTCGTGAAATAAATGTGTTAACTTGGGCATTCAACAATTCAACAAAGTTTTTCACGTGAGAATGCAATTTCGATTTTCACAGGTGAAACATGTTATTCTCCTCACATGAAAAGGTGGTGTTAACATGTGAACTCTAAATGTAATGCATGCGAACATATGGTTTCACAAGTGAACAACTGTCTGTTGTTTTTACATGTGAAAATGTCAGCTCAACATGTGATAGCTATTTCACGTGTTTTATGTAAGGAAATTAAATGATATGTGGTTTTTAAAGTAAGTGGCATGCTGTTCAGCTAAAATAGTGTAAAAAATATTTAATCAATGACAATATAATTACATTTGACATGTTCACTCAAATCAAATCAAACGTTATTGGTCACATACACGTGTTTAGCAGATGTTATTGTGGATGTAGCAAAATGCTTGTGCTTCTAGCTCCGACAGTGCAGTAATATCTAACAATTTCACAACATATACCCAATACACACAAATCTAAGTAAGAAATTAATTAAGAATATATACAGTACCAGTCAAAAGTTTGGACACACCTACTCATTCAAGGGTTTTTCTTAAGTTGTCCTATTTTCTACATTGTAGAGGAATAGTGAAGACATCAAAACTATGAAATAACACCTATGGAATCATGTATTAACCAAAAAAGGGCTAAACAAATCAAAATATATGTTATATTTGAGATTCTTCAAATAGCCACCCTTGCTGGTCACACTGTCTGTGATTTATTTAGAATTCAAGGCACACTTAACCACCATGGCTACCACAGCATTCTGCAGCGATACGCCATCCCATCTGGTTTGGGCTTAGTGGGACTGTCATTTGTTTTTCAACAGGACAATGACCCAACACACCTCCAGGCTGTGTAAGGGATATTTTACCGAGAAGGAGAGTGCTGCATCAGATGAGCTGGCCTCCACAATCCCCCGACCTCAATGCAATTGAGATGGTTTGGGATGAGTCGGACGGCAGAGTGAAGGAAAAGCAGCCAACAAGTGCTAAGTATATGTGGGAACTCCTTCAAGACTGTTGGAAAAGCATTCCAGGTGAAGCTGGTTGAGAGAATGCCAAGAGTGTGCAAAGCTGTCATCAAGGCAAATGGTGGCTATTTGAAGAATAAAATATATTTTGATTTGTTTAACACTTTTTTGGTAACTACATGATTCCATATGTGTTATTTAATAGTTTTGATGTTTTCACTATTATTCTACACTGTAAAAAAATAGTAAAAATAGAGAAAAACCCTTGAATGAGTACGTGTGTCCAATTTTTTGACTGGTAGTGTACATTTTATATAATTTGCATGTCATGTGGGCCTACAGTATAGTCTAACCGTTTCTCCTAAAATGCCCTTGATGGCAGTACCTTTTAACGTGCATAAACAGACAGACACTAACTAGAGGCAAGAGACAGAACTAGTCTGTTTGGTAACATCGCTAATAAACCAGACACTAACTAGAGGTAAGAGACAGAACTAGTCTGTTTGGTAACATCGCTAACAGACCAGACGCTAACTAGAGGTAAGAGACATAACTGGTCTGTTTGGTAACATCGCTAACAGACCAGACACTAACTAGAGGTAAGAGACAGAACTGGTCTGTTTGGTAACATCGCTAACAGACAAGACGCTAACTAGAGGTAAGAGACAGAACTAGTCTGTTTGGTAACATCGCTAATAGACCAGACACTAACTAGAGGTAAGAGACAGAACTAGTCTGTTTGGTAACATCGCTAACAGACCAGACACTAACTACAGGTAAGAGACAGAACTAGTCTGTTTGGTAACATCGCTAACAGACCAGACGCTAACTAGAGGTGAGAGAAAGAACTGGTCTGTTTGGTAACATCGCTAACAGACCAGACTCTAACTAGAGGTGAGAGACAGAACTGGTCTGTTTGGTAACATCGCTAACAGACCAGACGCTAACTAGAGGTAAGAGACAGAACTAGTCTGTTTGGTAACATCGCTAATAGACCAGACACTAACTAGAGGTAAGAGACTGAACTAGTCTGTTTGGTAACATCGCTAACAGACCACACACTAACTACAGGTAAGAGACATAACTAGTCTGTTTGGTAACATCGCTAACAGACCAGACGCTAACTAGAGGCAAGAGACAGAACTAGTCTGTTTGGTAACATCGCTAATAGACCAGACACTAACTAGAGGTAAGAGACAGAACTAGCCTGTTTGGTAACATTGCTAATAGACCAGACACTAACTAGAGGTAAGAGACAGAACTGGTCTGTTTGGTAACATCGCTAAAAGACCAGACGCTAACTAGAGGTAAGAGACAGAACTAGTCTGTTTGGTAACATTGCTAATAGACCAGACACTAACTAGAGGTAAGAGACAGAACTAGTCTGTTTGGTAACATCGCTAATAGACCAGACACTAACTAGAGGTAAGAGACAAAACTAGTCTGTTTGGTAACATCGCTAACAGACCAGACGCTAACTAGAGGTGAGAGATAGAACTGGTCTGTTTGGTAACATCTCTAACAGACCAGACTCTAACTACAGGTATGAGACAGAACTAGTCTGTTTGGTAACATCGCTAATAGACCAGACACTAACTAGAGGTAAGAGACAGAACTAGTCTGTTTGGTAACATCGCTAACAGACCAGACACTAACTACAGGTAAGAGACAGAACTAGTCTGTTTGGTAACATCGCTAACAGACCAGACGCTAACTAGAGGTGAGAGACAGAACTGGTCTGTTTGGTAACATCGCTAACATACCAGACTCTAACTACAGGTATGAGACAGAACTAGTCTGTTTGGTAACATCGCTAATAGACCAGACGCTAACTAGAGGTAAGAGACAGAACTAGTCTGTTTGGTAACATCGCTAACAGACCAGACACTAACTACAGGTAAGAGACAGAACTAGTCTGTTTGGTAACATCGCTAACAGACCAGACGCTAACTAGAGGTGAGAGACAGAACTGGTCTGTTTGGTAACATCGCTAACATACCAGACTCTAACTACAGGTATGAGACAGAACTAGTCTGTTTGGTAACATCGCTAATAGACCAGACGCTAACTAGAGGTAAGAGACAGAACTAGTCTGTTTGGTAACATCGCTAATAGACCAGACGCTAACTAGAGGTAAGCGACAGAACTAGTCTGTTTGGTAACATCGCTAACAGACCAGACACTAACTAGAGGTAAGAGACAGAGCTAGTCTGTTTGGTAACATCGCTAATAGACCAGACACTAACCACAGGTAAGAGACAGAACTAGTCTGTTTGGTAACATCGCTAACAGACCAGACACTAACTACAGGTAAGAGAAAGAACTGGTCTGTTTGGTAACATCTCTAACAGACCAGACTCTAACTACAGGTATGAGACAGAACTAGTCTGTTTGGTAACATCGCTAATAGACCAGACGCTAACTAGAGGTGAGAGACAGAACTGGTCTGTTTGGTAACATCGCTAACATACCAGACTCTAACTACAGGTATGAGACAGAACTAGTCTGTTTGGTAACATCGCTAATAGACCAGACCCTAACTAGAGGTAAGAGACAGAACTAGTCTGTTTGGTAACATCGCTAATAGACCAGACGCTAACTAGAGGTAAGCGACAGAACTAGTCTGTTTGGTAACATCGCTAATAGACCAGACACTAACTAGAGGTAAGAGACAGAACTAGTCTGTCTGGTAACATCGCTAACAGACCAGACACTAACTAAAGTCTATTAATCTAAAGTGGAAGTTGGGAGAGTTATATTTGAGTGTTTCAGTGAAACGTGAGGGAGGTCCTGCTCTCTCGCTTTCCCAGATGCTTAGTTAATTTCATTCCGATCTCCTTTGCATTATTGTAGCCTTTTATGTATTCTGTCAACTATTTGTCTGTCTATCCCTGTACTCTCCTCTCCGCACAGGCCATACAAACGCTTCACACGGCGTGGCTGCTGCCACTCTAATCTGGGTGTCCCTGCGCGCACGACCCACGTGGAGTTCCAGGTCTCCGGTAGCCTCTGGAACTGCCGTTTTGAGGCCAACAAGGTAGAGTTTATCTCAGCCTATGCTACCCTCCAGTCCCTCGACTTCTTGGCGCTGACGGAAACATGGATTACCACAGAAAACACTGCTACTCCTACTGCTCTTTCCTCGTCTGAGCATGTGTTCTCGCATTCCCCGAGAGCATCTGGTCAGCGCGGCGGTGGCACAGGAATCCTCATCTCTCCCAAGTGGACATTCTCTCTTTTCCCCCTGACCCATCTGTCTATCTATTTGAATTCCATGCTGTCACAGTCACTAGCCCATTCAAGCTTAACATCCTTGTCATTTATCACCCTCCAGGTTCCCTCTGAGAGTTCATCAATGAACTTTACGCCTTGAAAAGTTCCTTTCCTGAGGAGGGGTCACCCCTCACAGTTCTGGATGACTTTAACCTCCCTATGTCTGCCTTTGACTCATTTCTCTCTGCCTCCTTCTTTCATCTTTTGACCTCACCCTCACACCATCCCCCCCTACTCACAAGGCAGGCAATACGCTTGACCTCATCTTTACTAGATGCTGTTCTTCTACTAATCTCACTGCAACTCCCCTCCAAGTCTCAGATCACTACTTCGTATCCTTTTCTCTCTCGCTCTCCTCCAACACTACTCACTCTGCCCCTACTCAGATGGTAATGTGCCGTCGCAACCTTCGCTCTCTCTCTCCCGCTACTCTCTCCTCTTCCATCCTATCATCTCTTCCCTCTGCTAAATCCATCTCCCTCCAATCTCCTGATTCTGCCTACTCAACCCTCCTCTCCTCCCTCTCTGAATCTTTTGACTCTCTATGTCCACTATCCTCCCGGCCGGCTCGGTCCTCCCCTCCTGCTCCGTGGCTTGACGATTCATTGCGACCTCATAGAACAGGGCTCCGGGCAGCCGAGCGGAAATGGAGGAAAACTAGACTCCCTGCGGACCTGTCATCTTTTCACTCCCTCCTCTCTATATTCTCTTCCTCTGTTTCTGCTGCTAAAGCCACTTTCTACCACTCTACATTTCAAGCCTCTGCCTCTAACCCAAGGAAGCTCTTTGCCACCTTCTCCTCCCTGCTGAATCATCCTCCTCCTCCCCCTCCCTCCTCCCTCTCTGTGGATGACTTCTTCAACCTTTTTGAAAAGAAGGTTGACGACATCCAATCCTAATTTATTAAGTCAAATGACACCGCTGGTCCTGCTCACACTGCCCTACCCTATGCTTTAACTTCTTTCTCCTCTCTCTCTCCAGATGAAATCTTGCGACTTGTGACGGCTGGCCGCCCAACAACCTGCCCGCTTGACCCTATCCCCTCCTCTCTTCTCCAGACCATTTCCGGAGACCTTCTCCCTTACCTCTGTCAGAGTGTGCTGATGTGGATGCTGTGGTGGAGTCAAGCGCAGGACACAGAGGATAAGTCAAGACGACTTTACTAACACTTGAAATAGTACACAAAATAAACGGCCTCAAAACACTGGAGGCAAACAAATACGCGGAGTGCGTAAAACAACACGAAGAGTCAAAATACGCGGAGTGCGTAAAACAACAACGTAGAGCCAAGGCACCGAACCTATCCATACACGACAGGTGGAACAATAACACACAAGATACAAACATAACATAGGGGAACTTATAGGTGACATAATCAATACAGAATACGAAACAGGTGCACTAACTAGACATGACAAAACAAACATCGAAAACATAAAACGGTAGTAGCTAGTACTCCAGGGACGACGAACGCCGAAGCCTGCCCGAGCAAGGAGGAGGAGCAGCCTCGGCGGCATCCGTGACAGTACCCCCCCTTGACGCGCGGCCCCAGCCGTGCGCCGACCCCGGCCTCGGGGACGGCCAGGAGGACGCGGAGCAGGGCGCGTGGGATGACTCCGGTGGAACTCCGTCAGGAGGGAGGGATCTAAAATGTCCCTCCTAGGCACCCAGCACCGTTCCTCCGGGCCGTACCCCTCCCACTCCACGAGATACTGCAGACCCCCCATACGACGTCTCGAATCCACGATGGACCGGACTGAGTACGCCGGAGCCCCCTCGATGTCCAGTGGGGGCGGAGGAGTCTCCCGTATCTCATTGTCCTGGAGTGGACCAGCTACCACCGGCCTGAGGAGAGACACATGGAACGAGGGGTTAATGTGATAATCATTAGGCAGTTGTAACCTGTAACATACATTGTTCAATCTACTCAGGACTTTAAATGGCCCCACAAACCGCCGACCCAGCTTCCGGCAGGGCAGGCGAAGGGGCAGGTTTCGAGTCGAGAGCCAGACTCGATCTCCAGGTGCGTACACTGGACCCTCACTGCGGTGGAGATCGGCGCTCGCATGTACATGCGCAGCGTTCCATGTCTCCTCCGAGCGCCAAAACCACTCATCCACCGCAGGAGCCTCGATCTGGCTCGTATGCCATGGTGCCAGAACCGGCTGATACCCCAACACACACTGGAAAGGGGTCAGATTAGTAGAGGAATGGCGAAGAGAATTCTGGGCAATCTCCGCCCAAGGGATATACCCCGACCACTCCTCCTGCCGGTCCTGGCAATATGATCTCAGAAACCTAGCCACATCCTGGTTCACTCTCTCCACCTGCCCATTACTCTCAGGGTGGAAACCCGAGGTAAGGCTAACCGAGACCCCCAAGCGTTCCATGAACGCCCTCCAGACTCTAGAGGTGAATTGGGGACCCCGATCAGACACTATATCCTCGGGTACCCCGTAGTGCCGGAAGACGTGGGTAAACAAAGCCTCAGCAGTCTGTAGGGCAGTAGGGAGACCCGGCATTGGGATGAGACGACAGGCTTTAGAGAACCGATCCACAACGACCAGAAGGGTGGTATTCCCCTGGGAGGGGGGAAGGTCCGTGACAAAGTCTACCGAGAGGTGAGACCACGGCCGTTGTGGAACGGGAAGGGGTTGTAACTTCCCCCTGGGCAGGTGTCTAGGCGCCTTACACGGAGCGCACACCGAGCAGGAGGAGACATAAACCCTCACGTCCTTAGCCAATGTTGGCCACCAGTACTTTTCGCTAAGACAGTGCAATGTCCGGCCAATACCAGGATGTCCAGAGGAGGGTGACGTATGAGCCCAATATATGAGACGATCCCGAATCTCGAGCGGAATGTACGTCCGCCCCACTGGAGACTGAACCCTCGTCAGGCTAGGTGGACCATGTTTCTGGCCCGGTTTGTGTTTAAGCTCACTTACATCCCAGGGTCCCAGAACGGTAAGGTAGACGCCCTGTCACGGCGATATGACACAGAGGAGAGGTCCATTGAGCCCATTCCCATACTGCCATATCGACCTCCCACAACACCGGCGCCACCAGACAAGACTTCGGAAGTATGGGAGTGGGCTCAATGGACCTCTCCTCTGGGTCATATCGCCGGGACAGGGCGTCTGCCTTACCGTTCTGGGACCCTGGGATGTAAGTGAGCTTAAACACAAACCGGGCCAGAAACATGGTCCACCTAGCCTGACGAGGGTTCAGTCTCCTAGCTGCCCGGATGTACTCCAGGTTACGATGGTCAGTCAGAATGAGAAAAGGGTGTTGAGCCCCCTCAAGCCAATGCCTCCACACCTTTGGGGCTTGAACCACGGCTAGCAGCTCCCTGTCCCCCACGTCATAATTACGCTCCGCCGGGCTGAGCTTCTTAGAGTAAAAGCGCAGGGCCGGAGTTTAGGGGCGTGCCTGAACGTTGAGACAGTACAGCCCCAATACCGGCCTCTGACGCGTCCACCTCCACCTGGAACGCTAAAGTGGGATCCGGATGCGCCAGCACCGGAGCAGAGGTGAACAGGTCCTTCAGTTTACCAAACGCCCTGTCCGCCTCAGCTGACCACTGCAAACGCACCGGGCCCCCCTTCAGCAAGGAGGTGATGGGAGCCGCTACCTGTCCAAAACCCCGGATAAACCTCCGGTAGTAATTGGCAAAACCCAAAAACCGCTGCACTTCCTTTACCGTGGTTGGAGTCTGCCAATTACGCACGGCTGAAACGCAGTCAATCTCCATCTCCACCCCTGACGCGGACAATCGATGGCCCAGGAAGGAGATGGACTCCTGGAAAAACAGACATTTCTCTGCCTTGACATACAAGTCATGCTCCAACAGCCTACCCAACACTCGACGCACCAGGGCTACATGCTCGGCTCGTGTAGACGAGTAAACTAGTATGTCGTCAATATACACTACTACACCCTGCCCATGCAAATCCCGGAAGATCTCGTCCACAAAGGATTGGAAGACTGAAGGAGCATTCATTAACCCGTATGGCATGACGAGATACTCATAGTGACCCGAGGTGGTACTAAATGCTGTCTTCCATTCATCTCCCTCCCTAATGCGCACCAAGTTGTAGGCGCTCCTGAGATCCAGTTTTGTGAAGAAACGCACTCCGTGTAATGATTCCGTCATACTCGCAATCAGAGGGAGTGGATAACTGTATTTCACTGTGATCTGATAGAGACTACGGTAATCAATACACGGGCGCAACCCTCCATCCTTCTTCTTCACAAAAAAGAAACTCGAGGATGCAGGGGAAGTGGAGGGCCGTATGTATCCCTGTCTCAGAGACTCGGCTATGTATGTCTCCATAGCCGCCTTCTCCTCTTGAGACGAGGATACACGCGCCTGCCTGGAGGTCTATCGCACAATCCCCCTGTCTATGAGGTGGCAATCGCGTCGCCCTAGTCTTGCTGAACACGAGTGCCAAATCCTCATACTCAGAAGGAATGTACAATGCGGGCTATTGGTTCGGACTTTCCACCGTGGTCGCCCCTACGGAAACACCTAGACATCGCCCAACACACTGGTCAGACCACTCCTTGAGAGCCCTCTGTTGCCACGAAATGGTGGGGTCATGGGTGATTAACCAAGGAAGCCCCAACACCGCGGGATACGCAGGAGAGTCGATCAGATATAACTGAATGATCTCTTCATGACCCCCCTGCGCCTTCATCTTTAGTGGTGCTGTGACCTCCCTAATCAAACCAGATCCCAACGGACGGCTATCTAGGGCATGAATAGGGAAAGGCACATCTACGGGTAGGAGGGGAATCCCTAACTTAATACAAAAATTCCGATCAATAAAATTCCCAGCTGCGCCTGAATCAACTAGCGCCTTATGCTGGGAATGAGATGCAACCTGGGGAAATACTACAGGTATACACAAATGAACAACAGAGAGCTCTGGGTGAGTTGGGCGCCTACTCACCTGGAATGACTCCCCAGTGCGTGCCCTGTTGCCTCGATCCCCTGGAGGCCCTCCCCAGCACCGAACCGCAGTGTGTCCTCTACGGCCACAGTTGGTGCAGGGGACGACCTCCCTCCGGATCTCTCTCCTCTTCTCTGTAGCGCCAGCACCTCCGAGCTCCATAGGGCTCGGCTCGGAGGTGCTGGGGGATGGAATGGACGGCCCCAACTCCGGATGTCCGCGGGTGGCCAGCAGGGTATCCAGATGGATTGACATGTCCACCAACTGGTCGAAGGTTAGATTGGTGTCCCTGCAGGCCAACTCTCGTCAAATGTCCTCTCGCAGGCTGCACCGATAGTGGTCGATGAGGGCCCTCTCATTCCACCCCGCATCCGCCGCTAGAGTCCGGAAGTCCAGGGCGAACTCCTGTGCGCTCCTCTTCCCCTGTCGGAGGTGGAACAGACGCTCTCCCGCCGCTTTACCCTCTGGGGGGTGATCGAACACAGCCCTGAAGCGGCGGGAGAACTCTGCGTAGCTGATGGTGGCGGCGTCTATTCCCCTCCATTCGGCATTGGCCCACTCCAAGGCCTTGCCGGAGAGACAGGAGATGAGGGCGGAAACGCTCTCATATACCGAGGGCGCCGGGTGTATGGTTGCCAGGTAGAGTTCCACCTGAAGGAGGAACCCCTGACACCCGGCTGCGGTGCCATCATATGCCCTCGGGAGCGAGAGCCGAATCCCACTGGACTCCGGAGCTGGTATGATGGGGCTGGCCGATGGTGGTGGTAAGGTAGGAGGAGGTGTGGGCAGGCCTTCTCTTTCCCATCGGCGCAGAGTGTCCATGACGCCTTGCATGGCGGAGCCGAGTCGATGGAACATGGCGTCCTGGCTGCTGACCCGATCCTCCAGTGACTCGGCTACCGCCGCTGCTCCTGCTGACTCCATAGGTGGTGTGTTATTCTGTCAGAGTGTGCTGATGTGGATGCGGTGGTGGAGTCAAGCGCAGGACACAGATGATAAGTCAAGACGACTTTACTAACACTTGAAATAGTACACAAAATAAACGGCCTCAAAACACTGGAGGCGAACAAATACGCGGAGTGCGTAAAACAACACGAAGAGTCAAAATACGCGGAGTGCATAAAACAACAACGTAGAGCCAAGGCACCGAACCTATCCATACACGACAGGTGGAACAATAACACACAAGATACAAACATAACATAGGGGAACTTATAGGTGACATAATCAATACAGAATACGAAACAGGTGCACTAACTAGACATGACAAAACAAACATCGAAAACATCAAACGGTAGTAGCTAGTACTCCGGGGACGACGAACGCCGAAGCCTGCCCGAGCAAGGAGGAGGAGCAGCCTCGGCGGCATCCGTGACAACCTCACCTCGCTCATCAACTCATCCTTGTCCGCTGGCTATGTCCCTTCCATCTTCAAGAAAGCGAGAGTTGCACCCCTCCTCAAAAAACCTACACTCGATCCCTCCGATGTCAACAACTACAGACCAGTATCCCTTCTTTCTTTTCTCTCCAAAACTCTTGAGCGTGCCGTCTATAGCCAACTCTCCTGCTATCTCTCTCAGAATGACCTTCTTGATCCAAACCAGTCAGGTTTCAAGACTGGTCATTCAACTGAGACTGCTCTTCTCTGTGTCATGGAAGCTCTCCGCACTGCTAAAGCTAACTCTCTCTCCTCTGCTCTCATCCTTCTATACCTATCTGCTGCCTTTGATACTGTGAACCATCAGATCCTCCTCTCCACCCTCTCCGAGTTGGGCATCTCCGGCACGGCTCACTCTTGGATTGTGTCCTACCTGACAGGTCGCTCCTACCAGGTGGCGTGGCGAGAATCTGTCTCCGCACTATGTGCTCTCACCACTGGTGTCCCCCAGGGCTCAATTCTAGGCCCTCTCCTATTCTCTCTATGCACCAAGTCACTTGGCTCTGTCATATCCTCACATGGTCTCTCCTATCATTGCTACGCAGACGACACACAATTAATCTTTTCCTTTCCCCCTTCTGATAACCAGGTGGCGAATCGCATCTCTGCATGTCTGGCAGACATATCAGTGTGGATGTCGTATAACCACCTCAAGCTGAACCTCGGCAAGACGGAGCTGCTCTTTCTCCCGGGGAAGGACTGCCCGCTCCATGATCTCGCCATCACGGTTGACAACCTGTAGGTTCATGCTCTACAACATTCGCAGAGTACGACCCTACCTTACACAGGAAGCGGCACAGGTCCTAATCCAGGCACTCGCTGTTGGCTGGGCTCCTTGCCTGTGCCATTAAACCCCTACAACTCATCCAGAACGCTGCAGCCTGTCTGGTGTTCAACCTTCCCAAGTTCTCTCACGTCACCCCGCTCCTCCGTACACTCCACTGGCTTGCAGTTGAAGCTCGCATCTGCTACAAGACCATGGTGCTTGCCTACGGAGCTGTGAGGGGAACGGCACCTCCTTACCTTCAGGCTCTGATCAGTCCCTACACCCAAACGAGGGCATTGCGTTCTTCCACCTCTGTCCTGCTGGTCCCCCTACCTCTGCGGAAGCACAGTTCCCGCTCAGCCCAGTCAAAACTGTTCGCTGCTCTGGCACCCCAATGGTGGAACAAGCTCCCTCACGACGCCAGGACAGCGGAGTCACTGACCACCTTCCGGAGACACTTGAACCCCTACCTCTTTAAGGAATACATGGGATAGTATAAAAGTAATCCTTCTACCCCCCCAAAAAAACAAAAAATAAATAAATGAATTACCAAAAAAACAAAAAATAAATAAATTTATAATGAAAATTTAAAATATACTCAAAAAATTTAAAATAAATACTAAAATAAAAACACATTTGTAAAATGGTTGTCCCACTGGCTATCATAAGGTGAATGCACCAATTTGTAAGTCGCTCTGGATAAGAGCGTCTGCTAAATAACGTAAATGTAAATGTAATGTAAATGTAAAAAGGAACCATGACCGCATTGCATCAAACGCGGACAATAACAACAAACGAATTGACCATGTCCTATGACTAATGCACAGAAAATGTCATATCACCAGTATAAGAAGGAGATCTCATACGATCAGCATTATTGTAATGTCTGTTTTCAGACAGGCGACCCACTACAGTATCGACTCAAGCTTTCCCAACAAAGCAGCCCATCACTAGGCTATGCGTAATTTCATTCTGGGCAGTGGCGCTCTCCAGAATTCATCATCAACAGATGATTGGCATATAGGTAAGCCAAAACTGGATGAATGCATGCTTTGCTATCACATTGCAAGATGTTATTTCTAGAAATCCCGTGTAGCTCAGTTGGTAGAGCATGGCGCTTGCTACGCCAGGGTTGTGGGTTTGTTTCCCATGGGGGGCCAGTAAGAAAATCTATGCACTCACTAACTGTAAGTTGCTCTGGATAAGAGCGTCTGCTAAATGATGTAAATGTAAATATATGGATGAGCGATGTCAGAGCGGCATGGACTAAGATACAGTAGAATATTATAAAATACAGTATATACATATGAGATGAGTAATGCAAGATATGTAACCATTATTAAAGTGGCTAGTGTTTCATTTCTTAAAGTGGCCAATGATTTCTGGTCTATGTCTATAGGCAGCAGCCTCTAATGTGCTAGTGATGGCTGTTTAACAGTCTGATGACCTTGAGATAGAAGCTGTTTTTCAGTCTCTCAGTCCCAGCTTTGATGCACCTGTACTGACCTCGCCTTCTGGATGATAGCGGGGTGAACAGGCAGTGGCTCGTGTGGTTGATGTCCTTAATGATCTTTTTGGCCTTCCTGTGACATCGGGTGCTGTAGGTGTCCTGGACGGCAGGTAGTTTGCCCCACGGTGATGCGTTGTGCAGACCTCACCACCCTCTGGAGAGCCCTGCGGTTGTTGGCGGTGCAGTTGCCGTAACAGGCGGTGATACAGCCCAACAGGATGCTCTCAATTGTGCATTTGTAAAAGTTTGTGAGGGTTTTAGGTGACAGGCCAAATTTCTTCAGCCTCCTGCGGTTGAAGAGACGCTGTTGCGCCTTCATCACCACACTGTCTGTGTGGGTGGACCATTTCAGTTTGTCAGTGATATGTACGCCGAAGAACTTTCCACCTTCTCCACTGCTGTCCCGTCGATGTGGATGGGGGGTACTCCCTATGCTGTTTCCTGAAGTCCACGATCATCTCCTTTGTTTTGTTGGCGTTGAGTGAGAGGTTATTTTCCTGACACCACACTCCGAGAGCCCTCACCTCCTCCCTGTAGGCTGTCTTATCGTTATTGGTAATCAAGCCTACTACTGTTGTGTCGTCTGCAAACTTGATGGCGTGCATGGCTACGCCGTCATGGTTGAACAGGGAGTACAGAAGGGGGCTGAGCACACAGTGTTGAGAATCAGCAAAGTGGAGATGTTGTTTCCAACCTTCACCACCTGGGGTCGGCCAGTCAGGAAGTCCAGGACCCAATTGCACAGGGCGGGGTTGAGACTTGGGCCTCAAGCTTGATGATGAGGTTGAAGGGTACTATGGTGTTGAATGCTGAGCTATAGTCAATGAACAACATTCTTACATAGGTATTCCTCTTGTCCAGATGGGATAGGGCAGTGTGCAGTGTGATGGCGATTGCATCGTCTGTCGACCTATTGGGGCGGTAAGCAAATTGAAGTGGGTCTAGGGTGACAGGTAAGGTGGAGGTGATATGATCCTTGACTAGTCTCTCAAAGCACGTCATGATGACATAAGTGAGTGCTACGGGGCGATAGTCATTTAGTTCAGTTACCTTTGCATTCTTGGGTACAGGAACAATGGTGGCCATCTTGAAGCATGTGGGGACAGCAGACATGGATAGGGAGAGATTAAATATGTCCATAAACACACCAGCCAGCTGGTCTGCGCATGCTCTGAGGACGTGGCTAGGAATGTCGTCTGGGCCAGCAGCCCTGCAAGGGTAAACACATTTAGGCTTAGTGGGACTATCATTCGTTTTTCAACAGGACAATGACCCAACACACCTCCAGGCTGTGTAATGGCTATTTTACCAAGAAGGAGAGTGATGTAGTGCTGCATCAGATGACCTGGCCTCCACCCAATTGAGATGGTTTGGGATGAGTCGGACCGCAGAGTGAAGGAAAAGCAGCCAACAAGTGCTCAGCATATGTGGGAACTCCTTCAAGACGGTTGGAAAAGCATTCCAGGTGAATCTGGTTGAGAGAATGCCAAGAGTGTGCAAAGATGTCATCAAGGCAAAGGGTGGCTATTTGAAGAATCTCAAATATAAAATATATTTTGATTTGTTTAACACTTTTTTGGTTACTACATGATTCCATTTGTGTTATATCATAGGGTTGATGTCTTCACTATTATTCTACAATGTAGAAAATAGTAAAAATAGAGGAAAAACCCTTGAATGAGCAGGTGTGTCCAAACTTTTGACTGGTACTGTATTTCACCCTCTTCGGAATTCATGCCAGCAAATTACCCAGTGATTAACATCAATTCCAAATGTACAAATGAATAAAAAAGCTTTATGATGAATACAGTTTATACTTTCTCTATTCATCCATTGACTCTTGAGTTCATGGAACTCTAAGCAGGCTGCTTTCAAAGGTTGATTATGACAATTCTTGCTTGCAGGGCTTAAGCAGTCCGCTATGATAGTGTGTGTCCCAAATGACACCCCATTCCATATATAGTGCACTACTTGGCCCATAGCGCTCTGGTCAAAAGTAGTGCACTATATATGGAATCGAGGGCCTCGGAAGCTGCCACTGCAGTATTCTACTATCATAGAAAGGGTTCAAATTATTTTTGAACTAATGTAACACAATGGGGAAAAGTATTTTGGGGTTGGAAGGGTTGGGGGAGCTGGAACGGGACATTGGTTGGTGGTGTCATACACTGCAGAAATTGAATCCCTTTGAATGTGTGGAGTTTTTACTCTGTCATGATAATCCAGTGCGGTTTTGTATTTGATTCAAAGTATGAAATGCCATGGGTTGCCCCCAAAATATAGATCCCCTTGGATCATATTAAAGGGTCTTGTTGGGTATTGCCACCAGATATTGCACACTAATGTTGGTAATAATGTTTTGGTTTAGATCAAGGGGATATATGGGGTGGCCAAGGGGACACAACACATTGGACCAATTCTTGGACCGATTCTACAAAATAATTAAATAATAATGTTGGATTTAAAGTGCCTTACAAAATCACACCACACACACACACACAAACACACACACACACAAACACACACACACACACACACACACACACACAAACAAATCTCATGACATATGTTTCTCCTCTCTGACAGACTCTTCAGTACACATTTCTGTCTAATTAGTACAGCACAGCTAACCTAGGATGTGTCCCAAATGGCAACCTCTCAACATATTGCACTACTTTGACCAGAGCCTATGTGCCCTGGTCAAAAGTAGTGCACTATACTGTATAGGGAATAAGGTGCCATTTGAGACAGATGCCTAATTAAACCCTCCTCCTGAATCTGAATGGCACCAGACCCTTGACAATTAATAATGTCAATAAAATAAATAATATTCAGAGAGTATTTGCATTGCATCCCATGAAAATGCTCCTTACAAATGTGTGTTAGCAATGATAAAGCATTAAATACAACCTTCCACAGTAGGCTTCTTCACTTCTCTCCCTATAGGCTCTGGTCACAAGTAGTACATTATATAGAAATAGGATGGGATGCATGCACTGTGACGTAGAGCCATTAGGTTAACATTACCATACGATTGGTTCGTGGGTGTACATATATCATAATGTCCTCATTTCCAAGCTGTTTGATCAGTACATTTTCAGGTTAACACTGCATTTCATAACCACAAGACTACTCATATGGAGTGTTCCGGCAAATTATCCACATTCCTTTGCACATTCAATGTTCCAAAGTGGCTGACTACTGTACTGCTCTGTACTCCCCTGTCACCTATCTCACATATAATGCATATGTGATGTTGACAGTTTACAGTGTCTGCAAATAGAAGTCGTTAAGAGATACATTTTGGCGATCATGCATGTGTAATGTTGACCTTATCTAGGATGACTCTGAGTGGGGACCAAAGTGATGCACTATATTGGAGAGATCTTTATGACTCTATGCTCAGTCAATCTGGACACAATGTTCTCTTTAGAGGATGTTGGTAGCTTTGGCTAGGTGTAAATAAGGTCAGCCTACACCCTTGTGACATAATTTGATGTTTTTATCTCCCATAGTTTATTCTTAGATTGCATGAATACCAAAGAGTAGCTTCATTTCTCATGTGTTGCAGTCCAGACACATATAGTTGGGCATTTGTGATCCAGTTAGCGAAGGTGACTGTTGTTATTTTTTTTCTCTATTAAACAGAGTAGAGAAATGGAAGAGAGAGTGAGGAGAGGAGGAGATTCACTTCTTCAGTATTCAGACTAGGTAGTCCTGATAGTGGTTGCTGGTCCTTTTCCCTACAGGGCTTCATCCCAAATACCACCGTTTTCCCTACACAGTGCACTGCTTTCGACCAGGGCCTTATAGATCCTGGTCAAATGTAATGCGCTATATAGGGAATAGGTTGCCATTTGAGACGCATCCCAGTAGTGATTGATTTACATGGCAAACTCTGTATTCAGAGCGTGTCTCTCTTTCAGCAGACAGATTTATGGGTGTACAAATATGCTCAGAGGTCAAAAAACAACAACACTGAATATAGAAGAGCCATGCTGTTCAGATGCAGAATGTTATTTAGACTATAGGACAGACATTAATTGCATAACGTCACACACACAGTAACAGCATAATGTAATTTCATTCATTACAGTTGAGAGAGATGTCAATGGTGGGTGGAACAGATGTCCACATTTCGTTTAAAACAGGTGTGGTGCCTTTACTCTCATGTAAAACTTAAATATGACTTTATCATTTGGTGTTTTAACCCACATAACATATGAACACATAACACATAAACCTACCTGTCCTTCACAATTGCAAAATAGCTTTGGGTACTTCAAAATAGCAACACAGAACAGGTCATGCAATATCTTCGACACAACCTTGCAGCTTTGCACTACCATTCACCATTATGAAAAGGCAAGAACTATAGAACAAATTAGAAACAAAAAAAATATGTTTTAAGTGAGAATAGGCATTGGTCTGAAGCCGAATAATAAAGCTAATTCACATGAGCACCACAATGCCTATTCCACCTGTGCTTTGCAGCACACAGCTATGACCTACCACAGTTGATATATTGGTATTGTACTTCAAACTATGTGTAGGCAGGTTGCTTAGGATTAAAACCTTCTCAAGCAGCCTAATTCATACTCTTCAAAGGGATAATGGACTTTACAATGTCCTGCTATTAAAATTATGTACACCGGTGTATATATGTATATACAGTGAGGAGAACAAGTATTTGATACACTGCCAATTTTGCAGGTTTTCCTACTTACAAAGCATGTAGAGGTCTGTAATGTGTATCATAGGTACACTTCAACTGTGAGAGACAGAATCTAAAACAAAAATCCAGAAAATCACATTGTATGATTTTTAAGTTATTAATTTGCATTTCATTGCATGACATAAGTATGCTTTGTAAGTAGGAAAACCTGCAAAATTGGCAGTGTATCAAATACTTGTTCTCCCCACTGTATATATACACACTACCAGTCAAATGTTTGGACACACCTACTCATTCAAGGGTTTTTCTTTATTTTTAATATTTTTTACATTGTAGAATAATAGTGAAGACATCAAAACTATGAAATAACACATATGGAATCATGTAGTAACCAAAAAAGTGCTAAACAAATTAATAAATATGTTATATTTGAGATACTTCAAATAACCACACTTTGCTTTTATGACAGCTTTGCACACTCTTAGCATTCTCTCAACCAGCTTCATGAGGTAGTCACCTGGAATGCATTTCAATTAGCAGATGTGCCTTCTTAAATGTTAATTTGTGGAATTTATTTCCTTCTTAATGCGTTTGAGCCAATCAGTTGTGTTGTGACAAGGTAGGGGGGGGTGGGGGGGTGGGGGGGGGGGGTGTATACAGAAGATAGCCCTATTTGGTAAAAGACCAAGTCCATATTATGTCAAGAACAGCTCAAATAAGCAAAGAGAAACAGTCCATCATTACTTTAAGACATGAAGGTCAATCAATATTTCTTCAAGTGCAGTCGCAAAAAACATCAAACGCTATGATGAAACTGGCTCTCATGAGGACCACAGGAGTTACCAGCCTCAGAAATTGCAGCCCAAATAAATGCTTCACAGAGTTCAAGTAACAGACACATCTCAACATCAACTTTTCAGAGGAGACTATGTGAATCAGGCCTTCATGGTCGAATTGCTGCAAAGAAACCACTACTAAAGGACACCAATAAGAAGAAGACACTTGCTTGGGCCAAGAAACATGAGCTATGGACATTAGACCGGTGTAAATTTGTACTGGTCTGGAGTCCAAATTGGAGATTTTTGGTTCCAACCACTGTGGCTTTCTGAGACACAGTAGGGTTGAACCGATGATCTCTGCATGTGTATTTCCCACCGTAAAGCATGGAGGAGGAGGTGTTATGGTGTGGGGGTGCTTTGCTGGTGACACTGTCTGTGATTTATTATGAATTCAAGGCACACTTCACCAGCATGGCTACCACAGCATTCTGCAGCGATACGCCATCCCATCTGGTTTGGGCTTAGTGGGACTATCATTTGTTTTTCAACAGGACAATGACCCAACACACCTCCAGGCTGTGTAAGGGCTATTTTACAAAGACGGAGCGTGATGGAGTCCTGCATCAGATGACCTGGCCTCCACAATCCCCCGACCTCAACCCAACTGAGATGGTTTGGGACGAGTCGGACCACAGAGTGAAGGAAAAGCAGCCAACAAGTGCTCAGCATATGTGGGAACTCCTTCAAGACTGTTGGAAAAGCATTCCAAGTGAAGCTGGTTGAGAGAATGCCAAGAGTGTGCAAAGCTGTCATCAAGGCAAAGGGTGGCTATTTGAAGAATCTCAAATACAATATATTTTGATTTGTTTAACACTTTTTTGGTTACTACATGATTCCATATGTGTTATTTCATAGTAAAAATTAAGAAAAACCCTTGAATGAGTAGGTGTGTCCAAACTTTTGACTGGTACTGTATATATTTTTTTATACTTCAAGGGGTCTTAAAATTCTAAGTTAAATAGCTAAATGATCCTTGGGATGACCTTAAAACAATTCCATATATGTTAGTAGAACCCCCTCCCCCACCTCTCCCCCGGCTTAGACAGGGCTTAGACTCTGATGCATTAAGGGAATATGTTGTAATTGAAATGACATTTTTTAAGACATTACATGCCACATCAGGCCTGCAAGTCACATTATGCTTACGCTGGCTTGCAAAGTGATGTAAAATGTATTTATTATTTATATATCTATTGGAATATAGCCAGAGTGGGACATCTAACATTTGGAAACACATTTCACCCGCAGCCTGCATTCAGAATGACTGCCCGGGTTGGGAAAACTAAGATATGAGACTACCTAAGATATCTAAACTGGAATGACCATTTCAGTAACGGTGCAAGTAACAGATTGGACAAGTTTAGATAAATGTATGTTATTTATATTTGAGTAGCATAAGATTAATTAGTCAATCATGTACATGCAAAAACATAGATATTGAAATAAACCATTCAAAAAGTCAAACCGCAATAGAGCATGGTGGGAAATTTGATAATGATAGGCATGGTTTTGGTTCAACTCTGTTTATTAACACCAACGCTGGGGTTATTTTTCACCACTGATGGTTAATTTAACTCTTTACAGTGTTAATTTAACTCTCAAATCCAACACGAGTTAACACTGGCCAATTAGAACCATTTTAATTCAGTGTATACTAATCTAAGTGGTACAGGCCAGATGTTGATGTAGCCTACTATGTTGGAAGGATCTTATAGGGGCTTGCCACCAGGGCTGATTATATTCTACTTTGTTTTGGCCGGAAGTATAGACCCAGAATTTAATCACGCAACTGACCAAATTACACAAGAGTTTACTTCTGGTTTAACTGACATTTAGCCAAGTCGTGAACCAGGCTTACCTAAAACGTAAAGCCTGTGGAAGTTACTGGCAGAAAAATAGCTAAATAGGGGTGGGAACCGGGTGTCAATCAGTGATGCTGTCACGATCGTCTAAAGGAGCGGACCAATACGCAGCGCGTGGAGTGAACATGATGACTTTATTTATAAAGCAACCACGAAAAAACAACAAATGACGATAATGAAGTCCTCAGTGACACGACTGAACTTGGAACACTGGAACAATAACCCACAAAACAAAGGTGAAAACTGACAGTTTAAATATGGCTCCCAATCAGAGATAACGAGCCGACAGCTGACACTCGTTACCTCCGATTGGGAGTCATTGACTACAACATACAACCACCTAGAAAAACAACCCAAAGACCTGCAAACATAGAAATACACCCGACAGAACTACCAACATAGAAAAACACCCAAATCCCCAACAAAACAACATACACTCTAGCTCACATACAAAAGTCCTAGAGCCAGAGTGTCACAGTACCCCCCCCTAAAGGTGCGAACTCCGGGCGCACCAACATCAGGACTAGGGGAGGGTCTGGGTGGGCGTCTGTCCACGGTGGCGGCTCTGGCCCCGGTCGTGATCCCCACCCCACCACAGTCACAACCTGCTTCGGTAGCCTCCTCCCAATGACCACCCTCCAACTAACCCCACCTGGACTAAGGGGCAACATCGGCCTAAGGGGCAGCACCGGGATAAGGGGCAGCACCGGGATAAGGGGCAGCACCGGACTAAGGGGCAGCACCGGACTACGGGGCAGTACCGGACTAAGGGGCAGTACCGGACTAAGGGGCAGCACCAGGATAAGGGACAGCACCAGGATAAGGGACAGCACCAGGATAAGGAGCAACACCGAGCTAAGGGGCAGCACCTGACTAAATGGCGGATCCTGGCTGGCTGGCTCTGGCGGATCCTGGCTGGCTGGCGGATCCTGGCTGGACGGCTCTGGCGGATCCCGGCTGGACGGCTCTGGCGGATCCCGGCTGGACGGCTCTGGCGGATCCCGGCTGGACGGCTCTGGCGGATCCCGGCTGGACGGCTCTGGCGGATCCTGGCTGGACGGCTCATGGCTGGCTGACGGATCTGGCTGCTCATGGCTGACTGACGGATCTGGCTGCTCATGGCTGGCTGACGGATCTGGCTGCTCATGGCTGGCTGACGGATCTGGCTGCTCGCGGCTGGCTGACGGATCTGGCTGCTCGCGGCTGGCTGACGGATCTGGCTGCTCGTGGCTGGCTGACGGATCTGGCTGCTCATGGCTGGCTGACGGATCTGGCTGCTCATGGCTGGCTGGACGGATCTGGCTGCTCATGGCCGACGGACGGATCTGGCTGATCCTGTCTGGCGGAAGGCTCTGGCTGATCCTGTCTGGCAGAAGGCTCTGGCTGATCCTGTCTGGCAGAAGGCTCTGGCTGATCCTGTCTGGCAGAAGGCTCTGGCTGATCCTGTCTGGCAGAAGGCTCTGGCTGATCCTGTCTGGCAGAAGGCTCTGGCTGATCCTGTCTGGCGGAAGGCTCTGGCTGATCCTGTCTGGCGGAAGGCTCTAGCGGCTCCGGTCTGGCGGACGGCTCTGATGGCTCATGGCAGACAGGCGGCTTTGCAGGCTTTGGGCAGACGGGCAGTTCAGGCCCCGTTGGGCAGACGGCAGACTCTGGCCGTCTGAGGCGCATCGTAGGCCTGGTGCGTGGTGCCGGAACAGGAGGTACCGGGCTGAGGACACGCATCTCAGGGCTAGTGCGGGGAGAAGCAACAGGGCATGCTGGACCCTGGGGACGCACCGTAGGCCTGATGCGTGGTGCCGGAACTGGAGGTACCGGGCTGAGGACACGCATCTCAGGGCTAGTGCGGGGAGTCGGAACAGGGCATGCTGGACCCTGGGGACTCCCATAACGCCTAGTGCGGGGAGCCGGAACAGGGCATGCTGGACCCTGGGGACTCACCTCACGCCTAGTGCGGAGAGCAGGAACAGGCCGGGCGGGGCTGGCGACGCGCACCGTATCCCTGGTGCGAGTGGCCGGAACAGGCCGGGCCGGGCTGGCGAAGCGCACCGTATCCCTGGTGCGTGGAGTAGGAACAGGCCGGGCTGGGCTGGCGAAGCGCACCGTATCCCTGGTGCGTGGAGTAGGAACAGGCCGGGCTGGGCTGGCCCGAGCGCACCGTATCCCTGGTGCGTGGAGTAGGAACAGGCCGGGCTGAGCTGGCGACGCGCACCGCATACTTGGTGCGTATGGCAGGAACAGGCCGAACCGGGCTGGCGACGCGCACCTTACACTTAGTGCGAGGGACCGGAACAGGCCGTACCGTACGGGGAACACACACTACTGGCTGCACCTCGGGACTAGGAACGGGCCGGACCGAACTGGTTACACACCCCAGTACCTCACGCCGTGCCTCAACACCTTCCTTCCCTGCTTTACCCAGTAGCCCCCTTGACCTGGTAGCCCACTGAATCCGTCCCTTCTCTGCCTCCGTCAGCCCCCTTAACCTGGCAGCCCTCTGACTCTGCCTTGTGGCAGCCTCCTGCTGCTCCGTCGCCCAAGCCATGTGCCCCCCCCCAAAAATTTCTTGGGGTTGCCTCTCGTCCTTCCGACGTTGGCTCTGCCGACGCCGTTGCTCCTCTCTCCGTCGCCTCTCCTCTGTTTCGCTCCATGGACGGCGATCCATGCCGTCCAGGATTTCTTCCCACGTCCAGGACCCTTTACCGTCCAACAGTTCCTCCCATGTCCAGACCCTTTGCTCCTGGACGCGCTGCTTGGTCCTTTTTTTGTGGGTTATTCTGTCACGATCGTCTAAAGGAGCGGACCAATACGCAGCGCGTGGAGTGAACATGATGACTTTATTTATAAAGCAACCACGAAAAAACAACAAATGACGATAATGAAGTCCTCAGTGACACGACTGAACTTGGAACACTGGAACAATAACCCACAAAACAAAGGTGAAAACTGACAGTTTAAATATGGCTCCCAATCAGAGATAACGAGCCGACAGCTGACACTCGTTACCTCCGATTGGGAGTCATTGACTACAACATACAACCACCTAGAAAAACAACCCAAAGACCTGCAAACATAGAAATACACCCGACAGAACTACCAACATAGAAAAACACCCAAATCCCCAACAAAACAACATACACTCTAGCTCACATACAAAAGTCCTAGAGCCAGAGTGTCACAGATGCCTTGCAACACATCAAACCAATCAATGTCTTGCTTAAGGGAGTTCCAATAGTGCTCACTAGATTGGTGTCGTAGGTGCAACAGTGCGTGAGGATGGCCGGGAAATTGCAGATTAAAACCCCATCAATACTGTATGTCGATGTTATGCATAGAGCACACTTCTGGCAAAACAAAATGCAGTTCTTCCTTAAGGTTTTCTTCAATTTTCTGCAATGTTGCAAACTAGCATACGGAACAACTCTCTGCAAAATGTGTCCTTCCCGGTCTGAAAGCAGTAAATAACATAACATATAGCACCAAAAGGCATGTGGGGGGAGGGTTCTTGAAATGTAACATCCAATCAAAATCTTACCACTGGGAGCTAGTGGACCATTCAAACTGTTTTTGCAATACAACATTCTCCAGACCTCCAAGGGAGGCATGACAACGACATGGCAATGCAAGACTGACCGAGATTAGACTACCAGCTACTTGAAACGTGGACATCAAATTGGTATTTTAACTCCTCACCACTTCCAGCCAACGTCCTCCTGCATGTGAAAACAACCTCCTGTGACTTCATAAAGGCCTTAGAAAATGTCACATGTAAATACATTGAAATGTCCACACCATGAATAAAAAGTGGCAAATAGGATAATAAAGCGTACTCGCTTTGCAATTATAATGAGAGCTACGTGGTAATTGCGTTTCGATCTGTACGGCCGGAGTGTGTATGTTATTATTCTTGTTTAGTAGCCCCTTTATGTTGGAGCACTGGCTAATGAAATCCTCCTCAGGCTCCCCTGCAGTTCAAGAGGCTTGCCCCGGCCTACCTTTCCTCGCTGGAGCACAAGTGTAATGAACACATTATGAACTGTGTATGCATGTGAATGTGAGTAACATTTAAAAAATTGGCTTATGACTGTGATTGAATTATCTTTGGGTCAATTGCAACTTTCGAAAGCCACCAGATTATCGGAAGCTGATCTCTTGTTAAACCATCAATACTCGCTAAAATCATTGATGAGCGTACACATCCACATCGCCGAGGTGTAGTGGAGCAGGTTGAGAGATTTAAGTTCCTCTGTGTCCAATTCACTAAGGACTTAAAATGGTCCACACAAGCACACAGCGCTTCTTCCCCCTCAGGAGGTTGAAAATATTTGGCATGGGCCCTCCAATCCTCCAAAAGTTCTACAGCTGCACCATTGAGAGCATTTTGACTGGGTGCATCACTGCTTGGTGTGGCAACTGCTTGGCATCCAACCGCAAGGCGCTACAGGGTAGTGCGTACGGCCCAGTACATCACTGGGGCCGAGCTCATGCCATCCAGGACCTCTATACCATTTGGTGTCAGAGGAAGGCCCTAAAAATGGTCAGACTCCAGCCACCCAAGTCATAGACTGTTCTCTCTGCTACCGATGCACCATGTCTGGAACCAACAGGACCCTGAACAGCACTCTTTTGACTCATCACACTATTTTTACTCATCACATACGCTGCTGCTACTGCTTATTATCTATCCTGTTGCCTAGTCACTTTACCACTACCTATATGTACATATCTACCTCAATTACCTCGTGCCCCTGCACATCGACTCTGTACTGGTACCCCATGTATATAGCCAAGGTATCGTTACTCATTGTGTATTATTCCTTGTGTTATTATCTTTCTATTATTTTATCTATTTTTCTCTGTATTGTTGGGAAGAGCACATAAGTAAGCATTTCACTGTTAGTCTACATCTGTTGTTTACGAAGCATGTGACAAATACACATTTATTTTACTATTATTTTTTTATTTTGATTTTATCTTTGCGAGGCTCGGCCCTCTCATTTCAGACACTGCATACAGACCTATGAATTCCACGTGGCAGCAAGTCATGGTTTACATATATCAGGCATATGGACCTTTGCTCTTTCCCTGAGATGTCTTGCGTTCTGTCAATTACTAAGGAAAATTGAGTAATCGGTAGGTATTGGCTATTCTTCTAATTATGTCATTGCTCATTAAGTTAAGAATCACATTTTGTATCTTAGGGCTAATGTAATCATGGTTGCTCTTCTTCAACCAGCTGTGAAGGACTGTGTCATATTCTGCCTTGTCTTTTAAAGTTGGTACAGAGTTAAGCTTTCTTCCTCATGACCTCTTAAGGTCTCACCCTGTCTTGCCACGCAATTCACTGAACCTACAATTTTCATTAGACAATGTCTTGCTTCCTCTTGTTGTCTGGCTAAGCCAGTAGATAACTGTGAGTCCACAGGATTATTGTGCACTAACTGTAACTGAGTGGCAATGGGAGTGACTAAGTATGAACTGAATACTTCTCAATATCTTTCATCCAATTTCTAAAGCCTTTGCTGACAAATGCAGGGTTTGATTTTGTCAATTTTGCCAAAAGGTGACCTCTTATTCAGAAAAATGTTGGTGCAATGGAAGCATAAAACCCCCTTTAAAGAGGAACTGTAATGCAGACAGGGGAAATCTTGAAACCACTTCTCTTGAAATGACAAAACTACGTTACCTCGCTTCTGGATAACAATTAACTTGGAATGTGGTTTATTTGGCTTTGTGCCGGTGCTGATGTCGAATATCTTCAATTTTTCCTGTGGCTATGTACCTGTCATCTGTGCTCAACTGGTCCCTGACTTTTGGCTCAGTCCCGTACAACAAACATGACAACAAACGTTTTCTTACTTTCTATTGCCAAAATAGAAGGGCCTTTCTATTGTTAAAATATGAAACTTAAATAATAATATATCTACAATACATGTCTTAGGACTACACTTAAATATTCACATTTGTGCGTTCACTATTGTTTCCTACCACTACATTACAAATTCTTACTTGATGACCTGTTCGTCCTCTCGTGGGCGGTGTTCTCTCTATCGCTCTCTCTACCTGTTCGTTCTCTCCCTGCCTCAACATGTGCAAAACATGTTATTCTCCTCACATGTGAAAAGGTGGTGTCAACACGTGAACTCAAAATGTCATACATGTGAACATATGGTTTTGCATTTGAACAACTGACCTCGCGTGTATATTTTTCATTTATTTTGTATTTTTAGCTATTTCACATATGAAAATACAAGGGAATTGAATGATATGGGGGTTTAAAGGAAGTGGTACGCTTTTCAACTAAAGTAGTGTAAAACATATTTAATCAATGACAATATGATCAAATTTGACATGATCACTTAGTACTGACTTTTCAATATGTCCCCACCTGGAAATTGAACTCACAATCTCTGGATTTGGGGTACGCTGATTTTTCTGCTGTGCCGCATAGTCCGTAGCATCCCTCTACACATGCATTACCTACAATATAATACATCTCTGCACTTAGTAAAAGTGTGCCATCTGCACTATTTTAGTTTGAAGTTCTGACTATTCTGTCATCATTGATTTAATGTACTTATTTCAGCTATTTATAGTTGCCTAATATGGGTGGGGCATATTATTCTGTTTTAATGTTACACCTTAATCACTATGATACATAAAATAGTTTTTATAGAGTGTTTTTTTAACAAAGCTGAGATTTACTTTACATAAGTCCAAAGTGTAGGAATACAGGTGATATCAGTCATTGAGACAGACATAGTGGTGCAGCAGGAAGCATGGAATGCTGTGAACAAAGAGGTTGTGAGTTCAAATCCCAGGTGAGAACATGTTGAATAATAATTACTGTATAAACATACACAATATAATTGTGTGCGTCAAATATGGGACTTCTGGAACATGTGAACTTTCATGTGCCTTAATAACAAAATTGTATGCCATCTGTAAATACAAATGAAATTGTTAAATTACGAGCCTAGTTGGTTTAGCCACAGAAAAAGACAACAACCTTCCCGCGAGCCATGATTGGCTGAGATAATGAGTGGGCTGGACATGCCAAGAGATGAGTTCGGATTGATCTGCCATGTAGCACGCTTCTGTCTATAACATGAGCTGGTCAGCATGTGTAGGTAATCCTTTCAAACGCAGCTTTTTTGAAAGATATCACATAGTAGAACTACATAAGTGTTGCTCTCCATGTTCTGGAGGACCGAGTTTTGAAATCAGAGTATGATAGCTAAGGAGTTGGAGAAAATTCTGGCATTTGTTTGCAAATATGCAGACGGAGTCAAAAATAGAACACACAGAAGGCTGTTGTATAAAACACCTGTCTCCGGATTACATCTTCAAACTAAGGCAACCATGGCATCCGTGACAGAGAGGGAGAAGCATCCATCCATGTATACGGGTAAAAGAGTCTAGCTAGCTACATTTTCAGAAATTACACATTTCTAATTTTGTCAGAAGGTCGTTTTCATTTCAAGTTAAAGTGTACTGTTAGCTAGCTAGCTAACGTTAGCTGGCTGGCTCTCTAGCTAACGTTACGTGTATGATCTGTGTAGTAATATTGTTCGACAATATAATCACAAGAGTTAAAGGAAAACTCCACCCCAAAACGTTGGTATTTGTTTCATTAGTCCATTGTTGATATAGTCCCAAAATATTTGGACTGTCAGCAATCAAGTTTTTAAAGATGTATAACTTTCAAAATACAGAAACTCAGCCATATGAAACAAATACCAAAATATAGTGTTGGGTGAAATGTTCCTTTAATTCAACTACTATGGAGTCAAACTCAACACTATTTTGTGGTTTACATGGTCCCAATTCAGGAGTAAGGGTGTGAAGTCTCATATACACATATTTTGGTGGCTTTTAATGTGACATCCAATCTCAAGTGGTATCTGTTTAAAAGGGAAGATGTCCAGCAATTTTACCCACAACACCCACAACTTACTTTCAGAATGCATGTCAGAGCAGGGACGAAAGTACTGTTGTTGGAGACTACCTACATCATGTAAACTGGAAAATCCTTCTCAGTAACAGTTACAATAAATCCAGCCACGTACAGATGAGATTAATTTAGGAAAATGTATGTTACATATCATTGTGTAGAAAAATATTTTTTTTAAACAATAAATATTATTGAAACAAACTACAGTGGGGAAAAAAAAACATTTAGTCAGCCACCAATTGTGCAAGTTCTCCCACTGAAAAAGACGAGAGAGGCCTGTAATTTTCATCATAGGTACATGTCAACTATGACAGACAAAATGAGAAAAAAAAATCAGAAAATCACATTGTAGGATTTTTAATGAATTTATTTGCAAATTATGGTGGAAAATAAGTATTTGGTCAATAACAAAAGTTTCTCAGTACTTTGTTATATACCCTTTGTTGGCAATGACACAGGTCAAACGTTTTCTGTAAGTCTTCACAGGGTTTTCACACACTGTTGCTGGTATTTTGGCCCATTCCTCCATGCAGATCTCCTCTAGAGCAGTGATGTTTTGGGGCTGTCGCTGGGCAACACAGACTTTCAACTCCCTCCAAAGATTTTCAATGGGGTTGAGATCTGGAGACTGGCTAGGCCACTCCAGGACCTTAAAATGCCTCTTACGAAGCCACTCCTTCGTTGCCCGGGGTTGTGTGTTTGGGATCATTGTCATGCTAAACGACCCAGCCACGTTTCATCTTCAATGCCCTTGCTGATGGAAGGAGGTTTTCACTCAAAATCTCACGATACATGGCCCCATTCATTCTTTCCTTTACACGGATCAGTCGTCCTGGTCCCTTTGCAGAAAAACAGCCCCAAAGCATGATGTTTCCACCCCCATGCTTCACAGTAGGTATGGTGATCTTTGGATGCAACTCAGCATTCTTTGTCCTCCAAACACGACGAGTTGAGTTTTTACCAAAAAGTTATATTCTGGTTTCATCTGACCATATGACATTCTCCCAATCCTCTTCTGGATCATCCAAATGCACTCTAGCAAACTTCAGACGGGCCTGGACATGTACTGGCTTAAGCAGGGGGACACGTCTGGCACTGCAGGATTTGAGTCCCTGGCGGCGTAGTTTGTTACTGATGGTAGGCTTTGTTACTTTGGTCCCAGCTCTCTGCAGGTCATTCACTAGGTCCCCCGTGTGGTTCTGGGATTTTTGCTCACCGTTCTTGTGATCATTTTGACCCCCACGGGGTGAGATCTTGCGTGGAGCCCCAGATCGAGGGAGATTATCAGTGGTCTTGTATGTCTTCCATTTCCAATAATTGCTCCCACAGTTGATTTCTTCAAACCAAGCTGCTTACCTATTGCAGATTCAGTCTTCCCAGCCTGGTGCAGGTTTACCATTTTGTTTCTGGTGTCCTTTGACAGCTCTTTGGTCTTGGCCATAGTGGAGTTTGGAGTGTGACTGTTTGAGGTTGTGGACAGGTGTCTTTTATACTGATAACAAGTTCAAACAGGTGCCATTAATACAGGTAACGAGTTGAGGACAGAGGAGCCTCTTAAAGAAGAAGTTACAGGTCTGTGAGAGCCAGAAATCTTGCTTGTTTGTAGGTGACCAAATACTTATTTTCCACCATAATTTGCAAATAAATTCATTAAAATCCTACAATGTGATTTTCTGGATTTTTTCTTCTCAATTTGTCTGTCATAGTTGACGTGTACCTATGATGAAAATTACAGGCCTCTCTCATCTTTTTAAGTGGGAGAACATGCACAATTGGTGGCTGACTAAATACTTTTTTCCCCCACTGTATTCAAAAAATCTACCTGCAACAGAACATTCTGGGAAATATGACAATGACGCCCCTCCCACATCACTACATCGTTTTATCTCCCTGTCGCCATGTCCTTTTGATCGGTTTAATTACAGCCAGTTTGGAAGCCTTTGTTTAGGCATCTAGAAGTGCAAGTGACACCATATACAGTTCATTCGGAAGGTATTGAGACCACTGCACTTTTTCCACATTTTGTTACAAAACATTTTTCCCCTCATCAATCTACACACAATAAACCATAATGACAAAGCAAAAACAGTTTTTGTGAAATTTTTGCAAACGTATAAAAAAAAAAAAAAGTAAATATCACATTTACATAAGTAAATTACCCTTTACTCAGTACTTTGTTGAAGCACCTTTGGCAGCGATTACAGCCTCAAATCTTCTTGGGTATGACGCTACTAGCTTGGCATACCTGTATTTGGGGAGTTTCTCCTATTCTTCTCTGCAGATCCTCTCAAGCTCTGTCTGGTTGGATGGGGCGCGTCGCTGCACAGCTATTTTCAGGTCTCTCCAGAGATGTTAGTCCAGGCTCTTGCTGGGCCACTCAAAGACATTCAGAAACTTGTTCCTAAGCCACTCCTGAGTTGTTAGGGCTTTGTGCTTAGGGTTGTTGTCCTGTTGGAAGGTGAACCTTTGCCCCAGTCTGAGGTCCTGAGCACTCTGGAGCAGGTTTTCATCAAGGATCTCTCTGTACTTTGCTCCGTTCATCTTTCCCTTAATCCTGACTAGTCTCCCAGTCCGTGCCGCTGAAAGACATCCCCACAGCATGATGCTGCCACCACCATGCTTCACCGTAGGGATGGTGCCAGGTTTCCTCCAGACGTGACGCTTGGTATTCAGGCCAAATCGTGCAATCTTTGTTTCATCAGACCAGAGAATCTTGATTCTCATGGTCTGAGAGTCCTTTAGGTAGCTTAGTGGTTAAGCGCGTTGTGCCAGTAACCGAAAGGTTGCTGGTTCTAATCCCCGAGCCAACTAGGTGAAAAATCTGTCGACGTGCCCTTGAGCAAGGCACTTAACCCTAATTGCTCCTGTAAGTCGCTCTGGATAAGAGCGTCTGCTAAATGACTAAAATGTTTTGGCAAACTCCAAACGGGCTGTCATGTGCCTTTTACTGAGGAGTGGCTTCCGTCTGACCACTCTACTATAAAGGCCTGATTGGTGGAGTGCTGCAGAGATGGTTGTCCTTCTGGAAGGTTCTCCCATCTCCACAGAGGAACTCTGGAGCTCTGTCAGAGTGACCACCGGGTTCTTGGTCACCTCCCTGACCAAGGCCCTTCTCCCCCGATTGCTCAGTTTGGCTGGGCGGTCAGCTCTAGGAAGAGCCTTGGTGGTTCCAAACTTCTTCCATTTAAGAATGATGGAGTCCACTGTGTTCTTGGGGACCTTCAATGCTGCAGACATTTTTTGGTACCCTTCCCCAGATCTGTGCCTTGACACAATCCTGTGTTCGGAGCTGTATGGACAATTCCTTCGACATCATGGCTTGGTTTTTGCTCTGATATGCACTGTCAACTATGGGACCTTATATACAGTAGACAGGTGTGTGCCTTTCCAAAACATGTCCAATTAATTGAATTTACCACAGGTGGACTCCAATCAAGTTGTAGAAACATCTCAAGGATGATCAATTGAAACAGGATGCACCTGATCTCAATTTCGAGTCTCATAGCAAAGGGTCTGAATACTAATGTAAATAAGGTATCTCTGCTTTTTGTTTTTAATACATTTGCCCCAAAAAATTAAATACCTGTATTTGCTTTGTCATCTACATTTACATTTTAGTCATTTAGCAGACGCTCTTATCCAGAGCGACTTACAGATACTGAGTGCATACATGAATTTCTTATTTTTTCATACTGGCCCCCCGTGGGAATCAAACCCACAACCCTGGCGTTGCAAACGCCATGCTCTACCAACTGAGCTACATCCATGTCGGCCATTCCCTCCCCTACCCTGGACAACGCTGGGTCGTAACCTGGCAATGTTCTGTAGTTGGACATATTTTACTTTTGTCATACTCTTGTTGTGGGCCTCAAATGAGAGCTGAATGTCAAATATCACACCCAGGTTGTTTACCTCACTGGAGGGGAGGACCTTAACACCATTAATATTGAGGCTATAGCTGCTGATCTTGTTTATATTGGTGTGAGTGCCAATCAGGACGACCTCTGCAGGAAACTCAACTGCAACCACACTTTGATATCCTTCAGGCAGTTAACTAGGACTGCAGTGGCATTGGCAGTGTCATTGTTTATGGAGACATACAGCTGAGTGTCGTCAGCATAAAAGTGAAAGCCCAGTCCATGTTTCCTCAAGATGTTTCCCAGTGGCAGCATGTAGAGAGAAAACAGTAATGGCCCCAGGACTGAGCCTGTCTGACAACAACTGTGACTGACTAGGGCTATGGTGGTCATTCTGTCCGCTGGTTATTGTCATGCAAAAACGGGTAAGTGACTGTTAATTAACATAAACACCTATAGCATCCCCAGGCCTCCACGCATACAAGCCACATACAAGATGATGCGCACCTTTGGAACATCTACATTAAAAAAGTATAATACATCAATTTCATATACACCATCACATGAAATATATTCTTTATTTTAGGTAGGTCTAAAGAAACATTATGATATGAAGAAAATGTATTTCAGAAGCACAGAATATGAGTTGACCTACTGTATGTTCTCTGGCTATGCGCCATGCCATATGTTGTAGGCTTGTTTATTTAGCAGACAATATATGTTTATAATTCCTGTGCCATTATTATATATTATATGATTTTATAGTAAGAAGAATAGAATTTAGCTTAGCTGAATAAAATAGAAATATATGTTTTCCATTACAGAGCGAGTACGCATATTAAGTGACTATGTTGAGCATAAACGTGATCATTTGAAACAGGTCCTATATGCTACATTTAGAGTTATTTGGCAACTTTAGTTGTGAATGATACAAACCTTAGAATGTCTTAGAAATCAAAACATACACCACTGTTTGAGGAGCATGCAGCCTCTTACTGTGTGACAGGTGTTATTCCCCCCAAACTCTGTATGCCATCGGCTCTCCAACCCTGTTCCTGCAGCTACCCAGTGTTTAATTTGGGAAACCAAGTGAAATCTGTTTGGGCACATCGATAGTAACATGTTTTCACAACTAAACATATTTCATTAAACTGTTGACAGACCCTCTCTCTGCACGCTCTAGAAAGGAATGAAGGAGAGAGGGGAGGAAATGGAAACACATGGTGGTGAGATATTCTGTAGCTAAAGGTAATGTGTCAGCCTACTAATTGTGAAAATATAACAATTGCATAATTACTAGGCTATTCAAAATAAAATATACATTCGCTATAATTGTAGGCTAACTCTGTAAGCCGCCCTGCACAATCAATGAACCAACAGCATCACCTAGGCCTTTACATTCTCTCCCAGACTCATGGATGTAAAGTTTGGAGCGTAGCATAAGGTAACCAGTCCATCCAGTATGCATAATAATACAGTCCCAACTCGAAGGCGATTACTAGAATTTGTTTAATTTTGGAGTATAGGCTTGACCGATTATTTACCAAAGACATAATAAATCAGTTTCTTTATGTATTATATAACGGAACAATCATTATTTTAATTCAGGTTTTTTTTCCAGCCTTGGGCTCATCTACAGGCCTTAGCTATACATAAGCTCTAATATGCGTATGGTGTGTTTGAATTAATCATCACCTTACAAACCGCTGTCCAGTTTGTTGTTAGGCTTTGAAACAACATCCACAACGACCATGTTTTCAACTCGGTTTCAACCTGTTGTTGAACTTCTTTCTTCAATTCGATCAATCAAAGTGAGGTGAGTTTTAAAAGCACACACTGTTTTGATGTGATTTTTGATACCATTTGCATTGATGTCAGAGTGGTTAGAGCAGCGTTTCCCAAACTCTTTCCTGGAGACCCCAAGGGCTGCACGTTTTGGTTTTTGCCCTGGTGCTACACAGGTGATTCAAATGATCAACTCGTCATCAAACTTTGATTATTTGAATCAGCTGTGTAGTGCTAGGGCAAAATCCAAAACATGCACCCCTTGGGGTCCTCAGGATCGAGTTTGGGAAATGCTGAGCTAGGGTGAAGGTGATGAGTTTATGGATTCGACATGTACTGTATGTTGAAATTACCAAGCACTAGCATAGCAGGGCACAAGGGCCTCAGGAGTGTTAGTAGCTCAGATAGTTCAACAAGAAAGTCAGAGTTGAGCATAGGAGGCTGATGAATCAGCACAGCCAGTACTGATACAGAGCCAGAGATCTTGAAAGCCAAGCATTCAAAACAACAGCTGGTACTGGAGAAGACGTCACAGTGCTGTCAGTCCTGCAGATTACAGCCAATCCGCCACCCAGTCTGGATGTGCCAGGTAGGTGTAGCCAGATGGAGTGCATTGGTTGAGGGATATGTACTCAGCGGGCTGATGTCTAAGTCTCAGTGAGGCAGAGAAAGTCTAGACTACTATCAGTGATGATGCCATTCAGTAGTAAGCCTTTGTTGTTTATGGATCATGCATTTAAAATCCCCAGTTGAATTACTTTGGAAGGTGCCTGAGAGGCAGCCTGCAGAACTGGCCAGTGTCCTTTATCATCCACCTCCGGTGTGATGTACTGCTCGCAGTGCGAGTGCATACAATAGACTTAAGTGTTTAACTATGACTGTGATATGTTTTTTTTTTTTATCAACCTTTGATGAATGCGCTGACTGTAAATCCCTCTGGACAAGAACATCTGCTAAATGACCAAAGTGTAAATGTTTTAAAAAATAACAGTTGAAAAGCACACTGCTGAGTATTATTCTAATGAGCACCGCCTTCAAGCTACTTGTATTTTGCTCAATTTGGACTTGTTTGGGGCCGGACTTCATTAGAATAATACCCAGCAGTGTGCTTGAAAGTGTTTTCATTTTTAGATTTACATTTTGGTCATTTAGCAGACGCTATTATCCAGAACGACTTACAGTCAGTATATTAAACTAAGGTAAACAAGAATATACCACAGTCATAGCAAGTAAAGAGATTATGTTACCGTTACCATGAATGTTGTAGTTAAGCGGGCTACATGCAAGTACAGTTGAAGTCAGAAGTTTACATACACCTTAGCCAAATAAATTTAAACTCTGTTTTTCACAATTTCTGGCATTTAATCCTAGTAAAAATTCCCTGTGTTAGGTCAGTTAGGATCACCACTTTATTTTAAGAATATGAAATGTCAGAATAATAGTAGAGAGAATGATTTATTTCAGCTTTTATGTATTTAATCACATTCCCAGTGGGTCTGAAGTTTACATACACTCAATTAGTATTTGGTTGCGTTGCCTTTAAATTGTTTAACTTGGGTCAAACGTTTCGGGTAGCCTTCCACAAGCTTCCCACAATAAGTTGTGTGAATTTTGGCCCATTCCCCCTGACAGAGCTGGTGTAACTGAGTCAAGTTTGTAGGCCTCCTTGCTCGCACACGCTTTTTCAGTTCTGCCCACACAATTTCAATAAAATTGAGGTCAGGGCTTTGTGATGGCCACTCCAATACCTTGACTTTGTTGTCCTTAAGCCATTTTGCCACAACTTTGGAAGTATGCTTGGGGTCATTGTCCATTTGGAAGACCCATTTGTGACCAAGCTTTAAGTTCCTGACTGATGTCTTGAAATGTTGTTTCAATATATCCACATAATTTTCCTTCCTCATGATGCCATCTATTTTGTGAAGTGCACCAGTCCCTCCTGCAGCAAAGCACCCCCACAGCATGATGCTGTCACCCCCGTGCTTCATGGTTGGGATGGTGTTCTTCGGCTTGCAAGCAACCCCCTTTTTCCTCCAAACATAACGATGGTCATTATGGCCAAACATTTTTGTTTCATCAGACCAGACCATTTCTCCAAAAAGTACGATCTTTGTCCCCATATACAGTTGCAAACAGTAGTCTGGCTTTTTTATGGCGGTTTCGGAGCAGTGGCTTCTTACTTGCTGAGCGGCCTTTCAGCTTATGTCGACATAGGACTTGTTTTACTGTGGATATAGATAATTTTGTTCCTGTTTCCTCCAGCATCTTCACAAGGTCCTTTGCTGTTGTTCTGGGATTGATTTGCACTTTTCGCACCAAAGTACGTTCATCTCTAGGAGACAGAACACGTCTCCTTCCTGAGCGGTATGACGGCTGCGTGGTCCCATGGTGTTTATACTTGCGTACTATTGTTTGTACAGATGAACATGGTACCTTCAGGCATTTGGAAATTGCTCCCAAGGATGAACCAGACTTGTGGAGATCTACAATTTTCTTTCTGAGGTCTTGGCTGATTTCTTTTGATTTTCCCATGATGTCAAGCAAAGAGGCGCTTAGTTTGAAGGTAGGCCTTGAAATACATCCACAGGTACACCTCCAATTGACTCAAATGATGTCATTTAGCCTATCAGAAGCTTCTAAAGCCATGACATAATTTTCCTGAATTTTCCAAGCTGTATAAAGGCACAGTCAACTTAGTGTATGTAAACTTCTGACCCACTGGAATTGTGATACAGTGAATTATAAGTGAAATAATCTGTCTGTAAACAATTGTTGGAAAAATGACTTGTGTCATGCACAAAGTAGATGTCCTAACCGACTTGCCAAAACTATAGTTTGTTAACAAGAACTTTGTGGAGTGGTTGAAAAACGAGTTTTAATGACTCCAACCTAAGTGTTTGTAAACTTCCGACTTCAACTGTATATATTTGTATTTGAAACTACACAATGCATGTATTCTAATTAAACTCTTACAAAATAGGCTGTATGAATTGTAGTTCAGGCAAGTGAAATATAAATTACAAAATAGGTATTGAAAGTATTGAAATACCTATATCAAATAGTTGTAAGATAAATACTGCCTGTCGTTGGCACTCGCTACAGTACCTGCACTGTAAATCTGCAACAGTTTACTAACCACTGTGCTTCCAGTAATATTCTGTAAATTTGTGTTACAGTAAAGATCCTGTAAATCTACAGTAATTTACTGGCTACTGTGCCGCCAGTAAATTACTTAAAAAATGACAGGAAATGTTTTACAGTGTACTTGAAATTACACTTCAATCAAATGATGGTAAATTAGCGTTTTGGTACTCATGTGGATTGTACTTTGGAAAAAATATGCACATCATGAAGTAAACATTTATATTTTCGTTTTACAGAATGTGCAAATTACTGTAATTTTGCTAAATGAACTGTCTGTTTAAAAATATATATATTATAACACAAATTACATGTCTAATGATGTTTTGATAAGAAATAAGTTGATATTTTGCTATGATTGTTGCTTTTCCCAATAGTTTCTTCCTGGGGCCAAAATGTCCCCAGTTTGTAATTGATTTAGGGTGAAGTAGGAAATAATGGGGTATCATATAAACTGGGACAGCTTGGTCTGAGATAGAGATAATCTAAACTAGTGTGTTACTAAGCCAATTGAAGGGAAACCACATGATCAAAATCACATCACTTCATTGGTGTGACATCATAGAGGGGGGCAGAGCAAGCTTCAACAAGCAAGCTCGCCCCGAGAAGGTTATAAAGCTATCATAAATAATGCACTGTGCCAAATTGTGATGTAAATGTGCAAACTATGTACTGGTGCATCAAAATACATACATTAAAAAAAGCTGGCAATATTGTGTTAAAATTTTGCAATTCTTTATTATTATTTTTTTGCCGCTTTACCAACCATAGCTAGCTAAAGTAGGACAGCATGGAGTAGCTTGTAGTACTATATCCTGTTCATTTGTTCTTAATATTCTTATTATTTGAGTGAATGCAGAAAAAGTGGGACTCTTCTGTAACCTCTTCGGATATCTATCCAACATATTAGTCCAACACATTATACTTCTCTGAAATCCTCAGTTGTTTTCTAATCACACAAAATTGAATTAAATTCTTATTGGGGAACAATTATGACTATAATAATGGTATCCCAGCTAATCTAACCTACTGTCCCAGTCTACCAAATGCAAACTGAAAATATGGTTTTGACTGTGTACACAAATGGGTGTGTCATGCCTCCTGTGAATGTAATATCAACATTCGTTTTTTGTGTGATTGGGAAACATCTTGAGTATTTCAGAAATATGTTGGATAGATGTCGAAAGAGGTTACAGAATACGGAAATGCAAAAAGTGTCACACTTTTTTCTAATTAAAATATGTTTTGACGGTTAAGAGATTACTGTGCATTTCCCAGTAACTTAATGGCAATTGGTCACCAGGAAGTTCAAGTTTATTTTTCATAAATTTTCTGTCAGCCTGCATCAAGTAGATATTGTAAAATTAACAGTAACTTAATGTGACTGATCTCTGTTACGCTCACTGACCTGAAGGTGTGGCAGGAAGGTCAGTTTGCTGTCAAGGTTGAGGCCAGGTGAGTCCCAAGTGTGCTCACCACAAAGAATGCTTAGTAGTTGTCATCTGATGTAAAGCTATCTTGTAATCAGAACATTTCAGTAAAAGTACAGTAAGTTACTGGCAGCTAGTTGCAAGGGGGTTAGTAGCAGTTACTGGCTATTAACTTACTGACAGCTGGTTGCCAGTTAAGTAACACAAAATTCACAGCAACTTCCAGGCAACTAACTGCCATTAAGTTAGTGTGAAATGCACATTACCTCTTGACAATGCAACTCTTTATTACCACATACTCTTAGAAAGATTGTAGAACTGACAGTGTTAAAAAGAAGTGCTCAACCTTAGATAACATAACCATCAACAACTTAAACTGGTACAACACTTCCACTCACGGTTGGCACAAATACACAAAATGTAGTAACATGTTGTTTACTGTACTTGCACTGCAACCAGTAGCCTGTAGTGTACTGTAAAATTTCAGGAACTTTTTAACAGTGTAGCATTTCATGGCACAAAGGAAAACATGGTGTAGAGGGAAATAACATAATTGTTCTTCACAACGATCACAGCAGTAAAGAACCCTTCCTGATATGCATTTTTTTTTACATGTCACTCACCCCTGAAAAATAACCCCTCAATAACTTTTTTTTTGTGTAGTAATAACCTGACTATGTGGTGAGTCATGCCGTATGAGCACTCTAACAGTCAGGTTGCATCTCAAATGGCACCCTATTCTCGTTATAGTGCACTACTTTCGAACATGGCTCATAGTGCTCGGGTCGAAAGTAATGCACTATATAGGGATTAGGGTACCATTTGGGATACGGTCTCAGTCTCTCCTTTCTTCCCTTACATGAGATGCAAAAGGCACTTGCTCACATCCTAAAGACCTCAGAGTCAGAGACAGGATGACAAATGTCATCACTACAGCATCATAATGAATCACTAGGCCAGAAGAAAAATCTGATTCAGAATGTCCGTCAAGAGTGCATTATTGTTTTTGGCCAATTCCAAAAGGGGACTGACATTCTAGAGTGAAAAGAGGCAATAAGGTGTAAATTAATAATTGCATGCTTGTGTTATTTTTGTGTGAATTAATGAGCTCTGTTTAAATCTGAGCAGAGCAGAAATCACTGTGGAATTATGCTCAGATGTAATTGCATGAAATTCCCTCCTTCCTTCTTCAGTAGCTGGCATATTACCAGTCATGAAACATTTTGGCAGGTAATTTACAGAGACCTACAGTCCATACATTTTTCATATGATTTATTTTTCCCTGCAGCAGCATGGTGTCTTAACAAAAGAAATTACCCTCCATCAAAGTCACGTTTTGTATGCTTCTCTGTTTCTGGAATCATCAGGGCAAGCTTTGTATTCAGTTTCATCCGTCCACTGAACTCAGGAGAAGGAGAAGGAGAGGGAGAGGGAGAGGGAGAGGGAGAGGGAGAGAGAGAGAGAGAGAGAGAGAGAGAGAGAGAGAGAGAGAGAGAGAGAGAGAGAGAGAGAGAGAGGTGTTGGTGGTTGTGAAGATGATGATGAGTTAATAGCATTTCTATTCATCTCTGAGTATGCATCACAACTTTTGATTTACAGTTCAGAGGCATTCCACCTTGTTCCTAGAGATATCAACAACATTAATATCAGTTGTGCATCTCATGCTGTGAACAGGTGTCTTCAACTGAGCCTTGTGTATTCATTCGCCTTACACCATAAATCCACTCCTAGCCACACAAAGCATATTACTAGCCCGCCGATAGAAAGTACACTCATTAAGTTGTTTTTTGGGGAACCTAGGATGTACGTACCTTCTGCTGGTACAACATTTAATTTAAAGAGAGAGATTTAGACAGGTTGAATTTGGAATGAAGCCAAGACCTAGCAAGCAATATATTTGTCAGACTGTTCGACACCTGTTGATTATAGGTGTTGGCTTTAAACAGCTGTGTGAGTAAACAAACAGCTTAAATTAACTACCATCTATGTCTGACTGAAATATAAGGTTGTTTCCCAAATGGCACCCTATTCTCTATGGGCCCTGGTCAAAATAAGTACACTAAAGAATAGGTAATAGGGTGAGATTTGGGAGACATTTATTATTTTAAGGAGATGGTGACAATACTAAGGGAAAGCATATCATATTACTGAATGTTTACATTCCCCAAGAACATTGAAGGTTTGCAAACAACAAACAAGCAAAATGCCAAAATGTAATGAACATGTCCAGCTATTCAACCGGGGGTCTGCGGATGTACTGCAGGGGGTCAAATATTATTTTATTTTTTTCAAATAAAATAATAATAACAAAAAAGAGTGGTAAATACATATTCTTTATTTGAATGTCTTTAGGAATATTGCTAGCAACAACAGAATAAACACATTTTGAATTACATACCTACAGTAGAACGGAGGAGAAAATCTTATTTCTATTGATGTCAACTTTATTTATGAACTCCTAATATTGAACAAATTACAATCATTTGAGCCTATTACACTCACTGGAGTATCTGACATAGACTTTGAAAATACTTGTGAATAGGCTATCAGTGCTGCAGGTGCCTCTGGCTGCTGGTAAGCTTTCTTGACTTGGACATACATTTTTGCCAAAACATGGCTAACATTTGTTTAACCAGCTAAACAGCTGCTCTTAGCGAAAATGTGTTTGGAGTTACCTTTCTAGCTAATAGCCTATGTTAGAGTTTACACTTTCTCTTCCAATTATAATGTGGGGAGGTCAAAATAATGAAAAACTAGGTGTGTCCAAACTTTTGACTGGTACTTTATATATATATTTTTTAGAAGCATAAGATGAATTAATCAATCACTGTACATGCAAAACATAGATATTGAAACAAACAATTAAAATACTCTGCAGTACCAGTCAAAGGTTTGGACACACCTACTCATTCCAGGGTTTTTCTTTATTTTTACTATTTTCTATATTGTAGAATAATAGTGAAGACATCAACACTATGAAATAACACATATGGAATCAAGTAGTAACCAAAAAAGTCTTAAACAAATCTAAATATATTTTATATTTGAGATTCTTCAAATAGCCACCCTTTGCCTTGATGACAGCTTTGCACAGTCTTGGCATTCTCTCAACCAGCATCACCTGGAATGCTTTTCCAACCGTCTTGAAGGAGTTTCCACATATGCTGAGCACTTGTTGGCTGCTTTTCCTTCACTCTGCGGTCCGACTCATCCCAAACCATCTCAATTGGGTTGAGGTCGGGGGATTGTGGAGGCCAGGCCATCTGATGCAGCACTCCATCACTGTTCCTCTTGGTAAAATAGCCCTTACACAGCCTGGAGGTGTGTTGGGTCATTGTCCTGTTAAAAAACAAATGATAGCCCCCCTAAGCCCAAACCAGTTGGGATGGCGTATCGCTGCAGAATGCTGTGGTAGCCATTCAGGTTAAGTGTGCCTTGAATTCTAAATAAATCACAGACAGTGTCACCAGCAAAGCACCCTCACACCATAACACCTCCTCCTCCATGCTTTACGGTGGGAAATACACATGCGGAGATAATCCGTTCACCCACACCGCATCTTACAAAGACACGGCAGTTGGAACCAAAAATCGCCAATTTGGACTCCAGACCAAAGGACAAATTTCCACCGGTCTAATGTCCATTGCTCATGTTTCTTGGCCCAAGCAGGTCTCGTCTTCTTATTGGTGTCCTTAAGTAGTGGTTTCTTTGCAGCAATTCGACCATGAAGGCATGATTCACACAGTCCCCACTGAACAGTGGATGTTGAGATGTGTCTGTGACTTGAACTCTGTGAAGCATTTATTTGGGCTGCAATTTCTGAGGCTGGTAACTCTAATGAACTTATCCTCTGCAGCAGAGGTAACTCTGGGTCTTCCATTCCTGTGGCGGTCCTCATGAGAGCCGTTTCATCATAGCGCTTGATGGTTTTTGAGACTGCACTTGAAGAAACTTTCAAAGTTCTTGAAATGATCCGTACTGACTGACCTTCATGTCTTAAAGTAATGATGGACTGTCGTTTCGCTTTGCTTATTTGAGCTGTTCTTGACATAATATGGACTTGGTCTTTTACCATATAGGGCTATCCTCTGTATAACCAACCAATTTTTCCTATTTTGTTGCCTTACAACCTGAAATTAAAATAGATTTTTTGGGGGTTTGTATCATTTGATTTACATAACATGCCTACCACTTTGAAGATGCAAAATATTTTTTCTTGTGAAACAAACAAGAAATAAGAGCTACAAACAGAAAACTTGAGCGTGCATAACTATTCACCCCCCCAAAGTCAATACTCTGTAGAGCCACCTTTTGCAACATTTACATCTGCAAGTCTCTTGGGGTATGTCTCTATAAGCTTGGCACATCTAGCCACTGGGATTTTTGCCCATTCTTCAAGGCAAAACTGCTCCAGCTCCTTCAAGTTGGATGGGTTCCGCTGGTGTACAGCAATCTTTAAGTCATTCCACAGATTCTCAATTGGATTGAGGTCTGGGCTTTGACTAGGCCATTCCAAGACATTTAAATGTTTCCCCTTAAACCACTCGTGTAATGCTTTAGCAGTATGCTTAGGGTCATTGTCCTGTTGGAAGGTGAACCTCCGTCCCAATCTCAAATCTCTGGAAGACTGAAACAGGTTTCCCTCAAGGATTTCACTGTATTTAGCGGCATCCATGATTTATTCAATTCTGACCAGTTTCCCAGTCCCTGCCGATGAAAAACATCCCCACAGCATGATGCTGCCACCACCATGCTTCACTGTGGAGATGGTGTTCTCAGGGTGATGAGAGGTGTTGGGTTTGCGCCAGATATATCATTTTCCTTGATGGCCAAAAAGCTTAATTTTAGTCTCATCTGACCAGTGTACCTTCTTCCATATGTTTGGGGAGTCTCCCACATGGCTTTTGGCGAACACCAAATGTGATTCCTTATTTTTTCTTTAAGCAATGGCTTTTTTTCTGGACTCTCCTCCGTAAAGCCCAGCTCTGTGTAGTGTATGGCTTAAAGTTGTCCTATGGACAGATACTCCAATCTCCGCTTTGCAGCTCCTTCAGGGTTATCTTTGGTCTCTATGTTGCCTCTCTGATTAATGCCCTCCTTGCCTGGTCCGTGAGTTTTGGTGGGCGGCCCTGTCTTGGCAGGTTTTTTGTGGTGCCATATTCTTTCAATTTTCTAATAATGGATTTAGTGGTGCTCCGTGGGATGTTCAATGTTTTGGATATTTTTTTATAACCCAACCCTGATCTGTACATCTCCACAACTTTGTCCCTGACCTGTTTGGAGAGCTCCTTGGTCTTCATGGTGCCCCTTGCTTAGTGGTGTTGCAGACTCTGGGGCCTTTCAGAACAGGTGTATATATACTGAGATCATGTGACACTTAGATTGCACCCATGTGGACTTTATTTAACTAATTATGTGACTTCTGAAGGTAATTGGTTACACCGGATCTTATTTAGCAAAGGGGGTGAATACATATGCACGCACCACTTTTCGGTAATTTTTTTATTTTTATTATTTGAAACAAGTTATGTTTTTCACTTTACTTCACCAATTTTGACTATTTTGTGTATGTCCATTACATGAAATCCAAATAAAAATCAATTTAAATTACAGGTTGTAATACAACAAAATAGGAAAAAGGCCAAGGGGGATGAATACTTTGCAAGGCACTCTAAATTCCACAAATTAACTTTTAAGAAGGCACACCTGTTAATTGAAATGCATTCCAGGTGACTACCTCATGAAGCTGGTTGAGAGAATGACAAGAGTTGGCAAAGCTATCATCAAGGCAAAGGGTGGCTATTTGAAGAATCTCAAATATAAAATATGTTTATTTGTTTAACACATTTTTGGTTACTACATGACTACATGATGTGTTTTTGATTCACTATTATTCTACAATAATAAAATAATAAAATAAAGAAAAACCCTTGAATGAGTAGGTGTGTCCAAACTCTTGACTAGTAGTGTATATTAAAGTATATATATATACAGTGGGGAAAAAAGTATTTAGTCAGCCACCAATTGTGCAAGTTCTCCCACTTAAAAATATGAGAGAGGCCTGTAATTTTCATCATAGGTACACGTCAACTATGACAGACAAATTGAGAATGTTTTTTCCAGAAAATCACATTGTAGGATTTTTTATGAATATATTTGCAAATTATGGTGGAAAATAAGTATTTGGTCACCTACAAACAAGCAAGATTTCTGGCTCTCACAGACCTGTAACTTCTTATTTAAGAGGTTCCTCTGTCCTCCACTCATTACCTGTATTAATGGCACCTGTTTGAACTTGTTATCAGTATAAAAGTCACCTGTCCACAACCTCAAACAGTCACACTCCAAACTCCACTATGGCCAAGACCAAAGAGCTGTCAAAGGACACCAGAAACAAAATTGTAGACCTGCATCAGGCTGGGAAGACTGAATCTGCAATAGGTAAGCAGCTTGGTTTGATGAAATCAACTGTGGGAGCAATTATTAGGAAATGGAAGACATACAAGACCACTGATAATCTCCCTCGATCTGGGGCTCCACGCAAGATCTCACCCCGTGGGGTCAATAATGATCACAAGAACGGTGAGCAAAAATCCCAGAACCACACGGGGGGACCTAATGAATGACCTGCAGAGAGCTGGGACCAAAGTAACAAAGCCTACCATCAGTAACACACTACGCCGCCAGGGACTCAAATCCTGCAGTGCCAGACGTGTCCCCCTGCTTAAGCCAGTACATGTCCAGGCCCGTCTGAAGTTTGCTAGAGTGTATTTGGATGATCCAGAAGAGGATTGGGAGAATGTCATATGGTCAGATGAAACCAAATATAACTTTTTGGTAAAAACTCAACTCGTCGTGTTTGGAGGACAAAGAATGCTGAGTTGCATCCAAAGAACACCATACCTACTGTGAAGCATGGGGGTGGAAACATCATGCTTTGGGGCTGTTTTTCTGCAAAGGGACCAGGACGACTGATCCGTGTATGTAAAGGAAAGAATGAATGGGGCCATGTATCGTGAGATTTTGAGTGAAAACCTCCTTCCATCAGCAAGGGCATTGAAGATGAAACGTGGCTGGGTCTTTCAGCATGACAATGATCCCAAACACACCGCCCGGGCAACGAAGGAGTGGCTTCGTAAGAAGCATTTCAAGGTCCTGGAGTGGCCTAGCCAGTGTCCAGATCTCAACCCCATAGACAATCTTTGGAGGGAGTTGAAAGTCTGTGTTGCCCAGCGATAGCCCCAAAATATCACTGCTCTAGAGGAGATCTGCATGGAGGAATGGGCCAAAATACCAGCAAAAGTGTGTGAAAACCTTGTGAAGACTTACAGAAAACGTTTGACCTGTGTCATTGCCAACAAAGGGTATATAACAAAGTATTGAGAAACTTTTGTTATTGACCAAATACTTATGTTCCACCATAATTTGCAAATAAAATCATTAAAAATCCTACAATGTGATTTTCTGGATTATTTTTTCTCATTTTGTCTGTCATAGTTGATATGTACCTATGATGAAAATTACAGGCCTCTCTCATCTTTTTAAGTGGGAGAACTTACACAATTGGTGGCTGACTAAATATTTTTTTCCCCCACTGTATATATATATATATATACTTTTATATACACTACCAGTCAAAAGTTTGGACACACCTACTCATTCAAGGGTTTTTCTTTATTTTATATATATATATATATATATATATATATATGTATATACTGGATTAAGGATTTCCTGCTTATTCCCTCCCATTTCTTGGAATCCAACTGGGTAGACCTGGGAAAGATGCCCACATGTTGCATCCCTACCTGCAAGTCACATTATGTTGGCTTGCAAAGTGATTTGTAATTCCTATTGGAGTTGGATAGCCAACTGTTAGAATGTATATACACCCGCAACCTGCAATCATAATGACGGTCAGGTCAGGGTTGGGAACATTGTGAGGAGCCATTTAAACTGGAACAACCATTTCAGTAACGGCTGCAAAAAATCTAACTAACTAATTAGATTAGTTTAGAAAAATATATGTTACAGTATTTATATTTGTGTAGCATAAGATTAATCTATCAATCAATGTACACAGATATTAAAAACTATTTTTTTTTTACTCTACCTGCAGTAGAGCATGCAAATATGAGGAGGATAATAATTGTGGTACAAATTTGCCTTTTTGGGTACCACCCCAGTGACAAATCCGTTAATTCCTTTTAGGTGTAAAAAATGCATAATTGTACCTTGGTTGGTATTAAGGGTATTGAGGGTATACAAAATAGGATTGTATCATGGGAAACAGAAATGTACCTTCACATTGTATCCCTTTTTTGAGAGTGAGTGTGATGATTGTACTTATTTAATTTTTTTAAATATACACATGTACCCTAAAAGGTACTAAGCAGTACCATGTGAGATCATTGTGTGTACCTCTGAAGGTACGTTATGTGTTGTGATGTCACGAGAGGCTGTGTCCTGGAGGGACGTTACATCCCCCTGAGGTGGCTGCAAACCCAGACAGCTATGGCTCCATCTGCTGGTATGGTCGGGAACTCCACCCCTCTATGGCCAATCTTCCCACGCAGCTGAAACAAATGAGGAGCTGATGAGCTGAAGGTTTGGGAAGGGAAGAGACACAGTCTCCAAGCTGGGCTCTCTGGAGGACAAGAGTGCTGCACGTCCACTTCCATGAGGAATATAAGGATTTGGAGATACTTACCTTTGGGAAATACTCACCTTTGGATATATGCACCTGTGGAAATACGTGTGGGACATTTGGAAGGACGTTTTGCTGGGTTGGCCACTAGCTGCAACGTGGAATACAGTAAGACTGGGGAAAAGTTATTTGAGCGAGGAGAGTTATGATTTTGGATGTGGAAGAGACATCCCTGAACTGTTAACCCTTAAAGAGCCACCAGAGAACAGAATTGTGTTATACTTTCGTTAGTTTCCCAAGACCTTTAATAAAATCCTTGTTTTTGGTTGAACCTGGTCTCCTTGCACTACTTGAGCAATCCCGCTGAAAGCTGTGTAGCCTCTCGTGACATCACAGATGGTGGAGAATACGGGCACGCTCAAGCGTTAATAGTGCATGTCAGAGGAGGATACCGAAGGTTTGATCACCCAGTTTTCCAAGTTGGCCGTAGGCTCCCCCGCCGACTGAAATGGAGGACATATTGAAAGCCCTTGTTGCTGGCCAGCAAGCCCAGATGCAAGCAAACGTGGCTCTCTTGGAGGAGCAAAAGAAAGCCAACCTTCTGAAGGCAGAGGAATTGCAGTTGCAGAGACAGAGGGTGGTCCAAAATACCCGCCCAATAAAGGCAAGTGACTTTATATCTAAGATGGGAGCTACCGATGACATTGAGGCATACCTGCATGCATTTGAGGCCACGGCCACTAGGGAAGCCTGGCCCAAGCAACAGTGGGTTGGTCTGTTAGCCCCCCTTTCTAACCGGGAATCGCTGAATGCTGTCCGGGACCTGGGCCCTGACCAGGTTACTGACTATGATGCCCTGAAGTCTGAGATCCTCAGCAGATATGGACTCACAAAGTTTGGTATGGCCCAGCGCTTTCACAGCTGGACCTTCCAACCAGACCAACCTCCTCGGGCGCAGATGCATGAACTTGTCCGAATCGCAAGGAAATGGCTGGATCCGCAGAGGAATACAGCAGCGGCGGTGGTGGAGGCCGTTGTGGTGGATCGTTACCTACGCGCCCCTGCCTTATGAGGCAAAACGGTTCATCAGTCAACAGGCCTTGACCACGGCTGATCTGACCGTGGAAGCTGTGGAAAAGTACCAGGCCACAGCGGAGATGCTGAATGCTTCCCGAAAAGACCCCAGGAGGGCGGCCCCACCACAAATGGGAAGAACCCGTCCAAAGGACCCCAAGGTCTCGAACCCAGCCACGTCAGGACTTATCCCGGCTCCAGGGGGAGCCAGAAACCAGGCGGGTCCAAGAAGAGTACACCAGGAGGGGGAAACTTCGACAGTGTTACCGGTGTGGGGAGATGGGACATATCTCCTGGCAGTGTGGGAAACCAGCCGATGAACCTATGCCCACTGCGGAGTCCTCCAGCTCAGCACCCACACACCGTTTTGCCTCGCTCTTGGGAGTCGTAGATGGCGGCCCAGATCGACCCCCCACCTGCCCGGTAACTGTGAATCACCATGATGTGGAGGCCTTACTGGATTCTGGTAGCCGGGCCACCCTGGTGCGTAAGGATTTGGTGGGCCCAACGTGTCTGACCCCCGGGGAAAGTCCTCCCAGTTTCCTGTGTCCATGGGGACACCAGAGAATACCCCATTACTGAACTTACAATGACCAGCACACGGGGAACCATACACACGACGGCGGGGGTGGTTGATTCCCTCCCCGTCCCTGTCCTAATTGGACGAGACTGCCCAGCCTTTTACCCACTCTGGAGAGAGTCTCAGGAGAGGATAACCCGAGTACCTCGGAAACGGAGAGGCAAGACTCATCCTGGGAAGGCTCCGGTGCAATCCTCCGAATTACTCACTCCCGCCCGGGCTCTGATAGGGATGGCAGGTGCCCAGACCGACACAGAGACGGAGCTACAGAATCTGGACAAAGAACTGTCTGGTCTGAAGGGGACCGCTGAGAGGTATCGTTTGTTAAAGCAACAGTTAGACATGAAGACAGAAGAGTTAGATATCCTCCAGGCTAAACTCCAACAGAGCTCCTTCCCTAAGCAACAGGAGGAGCTGGAGAGGCTGCGCAGGACCATCGAGGAGTGTGAGGAGACCCTGCGCAGTAGTAAGGAGGTCCAGAAGAAGGCAGAGGAGAAGTACAAGGTGTTGGAGAACAAGATGAAGAATGCGGAGGCAGAGAGAGAGAAGGAACTGAAAGCTGCTCAACAGAAGCTAAACTCTGCTAAAACCAAGGCTGATGCGTTCAGTAAGAAACTCAAGGAGAGACAACAGGAGGCGGAGTCCCTGGTCCTAGAGTTGGAGGAGTTGAAGAGAGAGCAGTCTGGCAAGCACCACGGCAATGCGGACGCCCTCTCCCGGCGTGATGCCTTCTTCGCTGCCTTTACCCGACGAGGACGTCGGTCCCGAGGAGGGGGATGTGTGATGTCACGAGAGGCTGTGTCCTGGAGGGACGTTACATCCCCTGAGGTGGCTGCAAACCCAGACAGCTATGGCTCCATCTGCTGGTATGGTCGGGAACTCCACCCCTCTATGGCCAATCTTCCCACGCAGCTGAAACAAATGAGGAGCTGATGAGCTGAAGGTTTGGGAAGGGAAGAGACACAGTCTCCAAGCTGGGCTCTCTGGAGGACAAGAGTGCTGCACGTCCACTTCCATGAGGAATATAAGGATTTGGAGATACTTACCTTTGGGAAATACTCACCTTTGGATATATGCACCTGTGGAAATACGTGTGGGACATTTGGAAGGACGTTTTGCTGGGTTGGCCACTAGCTGCAACGTGGAATACAGTAAGACTGGGGAAAAGTTATTTGAGCGAGGGAGAGTTATGATTTTGGATGTGGAAGAGACATCCCTGAACTGTTAACCCTTAAAGAGCCACCAGAGAACAGAATTGTGTTATACTTTCGTTAGTTTCCCAAGACCTTTAATAAAATCCTTGTTTTGGTTGAACCTGGTCTCCTTGCACTACTTGAGCAATCCCGCTGAAAGCTGTGTAGCCTCTCGTGACATCACAGTGTATTTAGATATTTTTGTACCCCAGGGAACAATCCCATACCCTTATTTCTAAGAGTGTATGGTAGGCTAAATCCTGAAAAGGTCAGTTATTTAGAAAATGTGCCTTATAATCAGACTAGCACCACCTTAAAGCAGCTTCATGAAATACCCCCTCAGGTACCTACTCCCTGTTCTTGCTAATGAGAAAAATATGTTTTCAGGCCTGTTTCTTTCTCCACCCACTCAGGAAATAAATAGTCCAGACAGCTTAGCCCTTCGGCTGTCTCAATAATGGGTTCATCTTAAACTCCCCTTCTAGAGGTGTTTGGAAATGCAAACATCTACTAACCCCAGGCTGCAGACTACCTTGGATTATGATTAGCTTGTTACCATACCAACACAAGACATGGATGATGTGTGCAGGGGTGGTGTGTGTGGTGTCCATTTTGTGCGTGTGTGTGTGTGTTAGAAGGAGTGATGATTTTGCATGTGTGTTATTAGCCATCAAAAAAATACTTCGGACATACCGAAGGCTTCTGGACAGCTACAGTAAAAGTGTAACTTTGATTTGTGGTGGTCCTATTTTTGAAAGCTTTAATCCCTGAGCAACACTAACTAACAGGTCTTCAGTAGCCCTCCCTCTGTGTATAGTAAGCAAGAGAGACGGTCTTAAATAGAGCAGTGACCAATGAAGGGTGACAATAACCCAGTTTTCTTTTTACTGTGCAATACATCAAATCTGTCCCATTGTAAGTGAAAGGCAGTCTGTAATTAATGTGTGTGCTGTTCTCTTTAGTAATTACATTCAAAAGGACAGCTTAATCATCTTTTGTATGGATGTCAATGCAGTAAATTAAGACAAATTATTGAAGATTTTGCAACAATCCAAAAAACTGAGAACCATTGTGAGAAGAAAAAAGAACACAGTGGTGTTAATGGTGAAAAATAGAAATGGCTAAAGCATGCATACAGTACTAATTTGATCTGCGATACAATTGGATGTCACATACACAACTTAGTATTTCAGCTTTTTGGGGCCTATTTTGGGGAAAAATACACTTGAAGTTTGTCTTCCCCCAATTATAACCAGCAAGCATATGTTCACCATGACCCTAGACTCCCCCTGTAAACGAGCTGTCTCATCCACAACCCCCACACAGACACACACACGGACACACACACTGTAACTAAAACAAAAAAATCTGTACTTTGTCATGCAGAGACATGTCTGGCACTTTGCCAACATGTGTAAAGACAGTCGCAGTGACAGAGTGGTTGCCGTGCGACACAACCTTCCAATACACACCTCAAAAAATTACAGGTTGACCCTGTAATTGGTCAAGGTGACTCTTAAATCTCTCCCCGCGTCCCTTTCCTCAACTTCCCTATGAAAGCTGAAATCTCTCGGTAAAAGTATGTTATAGCAGGTGACATTCTGTTTGAAATGTTACTGTGGTCACCAGTAGCGGTGCGTGGGTAAAATCACTGGGGAAGACAAGCCAGGAAAAAAATGCCTAATTATGTGTTATGATAATTGCCTTGTTTGCTCTTTAACCTGTTAGTTAATATGCCTTGCCACCGTGATATATAGGCCTAAGGACGAGCCAAAGAAGACAGTGGCAGAATAAATGTAATCCGTGTAAAGTTCTGTATTTATTTTCTTAGTTCACCTTGTGTTCTTGAACGTAGCCCTGTTTCTTTGTGTTCTTGAACGTAGCCCTGTCTTTCATTTTTATTCATTGATTTCACCTGTGTTAGTTACTCACCTGGTCTCATGAGCTGTTCTTTCTGTTTGTGCCTAGTGAGGTATTGTTCATTTTGACTCTACTAAGCCTTTTCCTAGCTCGTTTGTGAGAATCCATTTTAGCCTTCAGTCCTAGTTTTGTTTCGCCAACCTGTGTATGACCATTGCCAGCCTGTGACCACGATTCCTGCCTTCTGCAAAGGCGTAATAAACACCTGCCGCATTCTGCGCGTGAATCTACACCTTTTTCTCCCTGAGTATTCATTACAGAATACCTCACCAAAAACGGAATGGATTCAGCAGAGCTACAGTGGCGCCTAACCCGGCAAGAGGAGCATTTGGAGGTAATCGGCCATCTTCTCCGCCAGCCTATTCCTACTCCTCCAATGCCAGATATCGTAACCCTTTCATTCATATCCATGCCTGAAAAATTTGACGGTTCACCTGGGAAATGTCAGGAATTTCTGATGCAATGCAGCAAATACATTGAGCATAACCCCACTAACTTCGCCACCGACAAGAGCAGGGTGGATTTTGTTGTGTCTCTACTCACAGGCAAAGCCCTGGATTGGGCCACCGCCAAATGGACTGCCAACAGCACAGAACTCGGATCCGAGACCCATTTCCACACCGTCTTCAAAGAGGTATTCGATCACTCTCCTTCCGGTCGTCCTATAGGGGACGTCCTCATAGACCTTCAACAAGGAAGCAATTCAGCTGCTGAGTGTGCCCTCAAGTTCCGCACCATGGCTGCAGGGAGTGGATGGAGTGAGGCTGCTTTACTTACCGTCTACCGAAGAGGGCTCAACAGGGAACTTCAGGCAGAGCTGGCCTGTAGAGGTGACCTTCAGGATTTTAATCAATACATTCGTATGTCCATCTCCATCGACCACCTCATCACCGACCGCCGAAGAACTCTGCCACCCAGGAAACCGAAACCTTCTCTTTCCATGATTCCATCATCCCGTCCGAGTCTTCCAGAGCCCATGCAGTTGGGCCATGCTCCTCTCCCGTGTATCGAACGTCAAAGGCGGATCCAAGAAGGGCTCTGCCTATACTATGGAGGGTTAGGTAATCTACTCTGCCATTGCCCTGTTCGCCCCACACGGAGAGATGAGAAGGGTCCCTCCGCTGCCATGCAGGTAGGCGGGTCCATATTTCTAAATATCTCCCAGAAGCAATTCTCCATCCCAGTATTGATAACCGTGAAGGGGGTTACGAAGTACATGGAGGGCTTGATAGATTCGGGAGCAGCAGGTAGTTTTATCGCTCACCAGCTAGTACAAGAGCTTGACATTAATCTTACACCTGTCACCGTTCCCTTAAGGATTAACACCCTGGATGGGCAGCCATTGGGCACGGGCTTCATTACGCACCTGACACAGAGCATCATCCTCCAGATTGGAGTCTTCCACACCGAAACCATTCAACTCATGGAACTCTCATTCCCCAAACAGCCACTTATCCTCGGACACCCCTGGCTTTGTCGTCATGACCCGGCCATCTCGTGGCGACAAGGTGAACTACTGCCCTGGTCTTCTACCTGCTTCACCAGTTTTCTCAGCCTACCCTGCAGAGCCACCACCATTGAGGACTCTGCCTCTGCAGTGCCACCCACCATACCATCTGAATATGCCCAGTACAATATGCCCAGTACAGCAATGTTTTCAGCAAAATCAAGGCCTCCACTCTGCCACCACATCGCCCAGGGGACTGTGCTATTGACTTACTCCCTGGAGTGTCCCCACCGAAGGGCCGTGTTTACAAAGGGTTCTTCAACGGCTCCTTGACCATAACCTTTATGTGAAGACTGAAAAGAGCACCTTCCATGTAACCTCAGTAAACTTCCTCGTTTCGTACTGACACATGGAGGGGTCAGCATGGATGAGAACAAAGTCACCGCCGTCAGTAACTGGCCCAAACCCACCACCATTAAGGAACTCCAACGTTTCATTGGGTTCTCCAACTTCTATCACTGGTTCATTCAGAACCTCAGTTCTACTGCCGCTCCCCTCACTACCCTTACCAGCCAAAAGACCCGGACCCTTCAATGGACTGATACTGCACTGACTGCTTTCAACACCTTGAAACGCCTCTTCACTTCAGCTCCTGTCCTTCGCCAACCTGATCCAACCCTTCCTTTCACCCTGGAGGTGGATGCCTCCGAAGTAGGAGTAGGAGCCATACTCTCTCAGTGGGTGGGAACACCTCCAAAATCACATCTTTGTGCCTTCTTCTCCAGGAAGTTATCCCCCGCTGAGAGGAATTACGATGTGGGGAACAGAGAACTCCTTGCCATCAAGCTGGCCCTCGAGGAGTGGCGCCACTGGTTGGAGGGCGCACAACATCCCTTTCTCATCCTAACAGATCATCGTAATCTGGAATATATCAGAGGGGCCAAGAGGTTAAACTCCAGACAAGCCCGCTGGGCTCTCTTCTTCACACGCTTCCATTTTCATGTTACTTAAATCCCTGGAAAGAAAAACGTAAAAGTTGAAGCCCTCCCCGCCAGTTTGACCTTCCGACCAGTAACTCAGACCCTACACCCTTTCTTCCTTCCTCTTGCATTATGGGACTGGTACAGTGGGAGGTTCACTCTGCCATACAAGAAGCACTAACAGGCTCCTCCTGAGACACCAGCTGGGAAGAGTTACGTACCAGCAGCTGTTAGACCCCAACTGATGCAATAGTGTCACATGTCCTTGGGGTCAGGACATCCGGGCATTACACGAACCACCAAACTTCTATCCCGTAAATTCTGGTGGTCCTCACTGGCATCCGACGTCAGGGATTATGTACTGTCCTGTCCAGTCTGCGCCCAAACCAAAAGCCCTCGTCATCTCCCTTCCATTAAGCTTCAACCTTTGCCAATCCCTCAGTACTTTAAGGTTCTGTATTTATTTTCTTAGTTCACCTTGTGTTCTTGAATGTAGCCCTGTTTCTTTGTGTTATTGAACGTATCCCTGTCTTTCATTTTTAGGAGGCTCGCCGCACTGCTAAAGCTAACTCTTTCTCCTCTGCTCTTGTCCTTCTAGACCTGTCTGCTGCCTTTGATACTGTGAACCATCAGATCCTCCTCTCCACCCTCTCCGAGTTGGGCATCTCCGGCGCGGCTCACTCTTGGATTGCGTCCTACCTGACCGGTCGCTCATACCAAGTGGCGTGGCGAGAATCTGTCTCCGCACCACGTGCTCTCACCACTGGTGTCCCCCAGGGCGCAGTTCTAGGCCCTCTCCTATTCTCGCTATACACCAAGTCACTTGGCTCTGTCATATCCTCACATGGCATCTCCTATCATTGCTACGCAGACGACACACAACTAATCTTCTCCTTTCCCCCTTCTGATAACCAGGTGGCGAATCGCATCTCTGCATGTCTGGCAGACATATCAGTTAGGATGACGGATCACCACCTCAAGCTGAACCTCGGCAAGACAGAGCTGCTCTTCCTCCCAGGGAAGGACTGCCCGTTCCATGATCTCACCATCACGGTTGACAACTCCGTTGTGTCCTCCTCCCAGAGTGCGAAGAGCCTTGGCGTGACCCTGGACAACACCCTGTCGTTCTCCGCTAACATCAAGGCGGTGACCCGATACTGTAGGTTCATGCTCTACAACATTCAGAGAGTAAGACCCTGCCTTACACAGGAAGCGGCACAGGTCCTAATCCAGGCACTTGTCATCTCCCGTCTGGATTACTGCAACTCGCTGTTGGCTGGGCTCCCTGCCTGTGCCATTAAACCCATACAACTCATCCAGAATGCCGCAGCCCGTCTGGTGTTCAACCTTCCCAAGTTCTCTCACGTCACCCCGCTCCTCCGCACACTTTACTGGCTTCCAGTTGAAGCTCGCATCTGCTACAAGACCATGGTGCTTGCCTACGGAGCTGTGAGGGAAACGGCACCTCCATACCTTCAGGCTCTGATCAGTCCCTACACCCAAATGAGGGCATTGCGTTCATCCACCTCTGGCCTGCTGGCCCCCCTACCTCTACGGAAGCACAGTTCCCGCTCAGCCCATTCAAAACTGTTCGCTGTTCTGGTGGAACAAGCTCCCTCACGACGCCAGGACAGCGGAGTCACTCACCACCTTCCGGAGACACTTGAAACCCCACCTCTTTAAGGAATACCTGGGATAGGATAAAGTAATCCTTCTACCCCCAAAGAAAAAAAAACATATTGTAAAGTGCTTATCCCACTGGCTATAATGTGAATGCACCAATTTGTAAGTCGCTCTGGATAAGAGCGTCTGCTAAATGACGTAAATGTAAATGTTAGTTTTGTTTCACCTGCCTGTTTGCATACCTGTGTATGACCATTACCTGCCTGTGACCACGATTCCTGCCTACTGCGAAGGCGTAATAAACACCTGCCGCGCTCTGCCCGTGAATCTACACCTTTTTCTCCCTGAGTATTCATTACACTCCGGAGAGATACATTCAGCCTCTTAGCGAATTGAAGGAAAATTATGGAATACAGAGAGATGAAAGATACATTATTTATGTTTTTTTCTTGTTAAATTTTTTGGCGAAGCCCGGCTTCCCTTGGCAACCATGAATAAATACCCCTGGTGGTTACAGCTTTATCTATCAATGGGTTCACATTGAATGTGATTAACTTAACTGCTCGCTGCAGTTATAAAAAAAATACATTAAAGCACTAGTGTAATAATTTGTTGTGTTTGAAATTATATAGAGGAAGTACAAAAAAAGAGAAAGTAGCTAGGTTTCCATCCAATTGGTGACAGATTTTCATGCAAATATTCCAAAATCCACATAAATAAAATATATGCATTTTCCCACCAGAGACGTGTTTCCATCAAATTGACTTGTTGCGGATAAAAATATGTGCGTGATGACGTAGTGCACATAAAAATTACTTTTGTGGTTAAATTCCCATGTACCGAATAAAAAATACAAGTTAAATGGTTTCCATCACATTTTCAACTCTACTGATGGTTTTGTTGCAAAGAAAGGTGTTATATAGCTAATGTGCCAACACTGGTATTATTATGTGCGCTCTAACCAACAGGCAGGTGTTCTTTTGTAGCTTTGGCAACTATTTGTCTGTTTTCTATTACAGTTCGCTCCTCTCCCTGTAGGCTTTACAGAGGCTCCCCACCCCTTGGATGCAACCCTTCTAATTTAGTGTACCTTGCGCGCACAACCCATGTGGAATTCCAGGCCTCTGGCAGTGTTTGGAACTGCCAATCTGCAGTCAAGAGTGGCGAGTTCATCTTAGCCTGTGCTGCCCTTCATTCCCTTGACCTTTTGGCCTTGACAGAGACATGGATCACCCCAGAGAACAGTGCTACTCCAGCTGCGCTTAGAGTTCCTCAATGAGATTGACACCTTGATAAACTAATTTCCTTATGATGGCTCGCTGCTCTTCGTACTTGATGACTTTGACCTCACGAAGTCTGCCTTCGGGTCATTTTCCCGACGTAGTGTAAGCACATGGTGGATACATATCCCCTCCACGCCACCTGGTAGGAGCAACCTGCCAGTTAGGATGCAATCCAGGAATGTGCCGAGCTTGAGATGCCCAACCCTGAGAGGGGGATCTAATGAATGAGAACAGAGGAGAGAGAGTCAGTTTTGGCAGAGCGGAGGGCCTCTGTGACACAGGAGAGCAGTCTCAGTTGAGTGAGCCACTTTGAAACCTGACTGGTTAGGGTCAAGAAGAACATTCTGAGAGAGTTAACGAGAGAGTTGGTCAGAGACAGCAGGAGAGGTTGGAGTCTGTTTGATTGAGTGTGTGGACAGGTGTCTTTTATACAGGTAATGAGTTCAAACAGGTGAAGTTAATACAGGTAATGAGTGGAGAACAGGAGGGCTTCTTAAAGAAAAACTAACAGGTCTGTGAGAGCCAGAATTCTTACTGGTTGGTAGGTGATCAAATACTTATGTCATGCAATAAAATGCAAATTAATTACTTAAAAATCATACAATGTGATTTTCTGGATTTTTGTTTTAGATTCCGTCTCTCACAGTTGAAGTGTACCTATGATAAAAATTACAGACCTCTACATGCTTTGTAAGTAGGAAAACCTGTAAAGGCAGTGTATCAAATACTTATTCTCCCCACTGTATATATTGTATACCTAAAGGGGTTTTAAAATGTCATATGTTAGCTTAGTAGAAAAGTCACCCAGTACGATGAGTGGTGAGCTGTAGTCAGGAAAATACGAAATACCTGAAAAGGTTTCCATTGATGAGATGGTCACCATTTGGTTACAATATTATAACCAGTTAATTTTAAAGTCTTATGTAAAGAACGTGTTTGGAGTAATTATTTCATGTTATGGAAACAACTTAATATCTTGACTAACAGGAAATTGATTTATTTGCTTGTAACCCAATTGAAGAAATTTGAATAGGTAATTCCGAAGTGAAAAATCTACAACATGGGAAAATTGGCAGTATATATATTCATTTGCATTTATGTTATTTATTAGGTTTAACCAAAGGGAGAAAGTAAATTGAGTGTTGAAAGAAATAGGTTGCAACTTGAAATATACAGTAGGTTTATTAATCATCAAATACAACAGTTGGCATGGAATGATATAGTTGGAGAAAAATGCTGTTTTTTTATTTACTTCTAACCAGTTGAAGCAATTTCATTTTGGTTGATCGAGAGTCATTTTTTACAATGCATATTGTCAGTGTTGTTGTATGTGTTGTTGCGTTATATTCTCAGTGAGACCATCAGTGGCAAAGTCTAGAATATTTCCTTTGTTTGTGAATGTCAGGGGACTACTCTACATGTGAATTAACTCGTTCTACCATTTCGAAACCATTCTGAATTGTTTGATGCCACTCTATGAAATAAAATGTGTGAAGTGCTTTGAACAACAGTCACTCCTCAAAGTTAGATTCATAGCAGTGTTCTAGAATTCTACCTTTGGAGAACCCTTTAGCTTGGCTTTTGTTCTCTTCTCTCTACCTCATCTAACACTTTCTGAAAGTATCAAGTAAAGCACTGATGTTTTATTAATAACCAGATAGCAATAGACAATAGAACAACGTTCAGATAATGTAACAATTATTGGTGAGAGCATTATTGGCTAGAGTGAAAACCTAGCTGTCCACAACTGCACTGGATTGATTTCACTGGTGTCCTTTAGTTGGGAAAACATGCCACTAAATAGCTGTGTGACCTCTGACACCCATCATTTACAGTTAGTCATTTGCTGCTGTAGTAGGCCTCATTCATCTTCATTTACATTGACAGTGTCCCAAATGGCACCCTATTCCCTAAATAGTGCACTGCTTTTGACAAGGGTCTATCGGGCTGTGATCATTGTTACAGTGTATTTTTTTTTTAAAGAACATTTATCCAATCCCCCTCACCCACTACACATCAAACACATCAAGTCATACATTTCAATCCATTTTACAATTGTTGATTACATACTTTTCTTGTTCTGTTTTATTTCAGAAATAGAACCCAGGAGTCAAACAAAGTATTTCATTTCAGGTAAACAAACATATGTTACATCTATTTTTTGGGAACATTTCCCCAATCCCCCCCATAAAACGCCTCAAGTCATACATTTTACAATTATACTTTTTTAAATATCAGCATAAAGCAACAATTGTATCAGCCACTATAAGCTTACTTTCCACTTAGATGTGCTTCAGGGTGTGGTACTCACCAAAGCAATTAACTGCACACAAGGCTGTGACAAATGGCTCACACATGTACTTGGTCAACTTCCTTTGTTTCTGTCATCGGGTAGATGTTAGAGAAACCTTGCAATGCCTCCTTGTGCTTTTTTTGCAGGGTGGTCTGAGGGACATCACTTGGAAAGCGGCATCCAGTGAGGCGTAGAGGACTGTCAGAGAAAGGCCGGTCCCCAGCAGACAGATGACGAAGAGTGTGGTGGTCCTTAAGGAGCAGCCGCATCAGGTTTATCCTGTACCGCTGGCATGAGATCACCTGTCCTGTGACCTGCCGATGGACAATGTGGCAGTTGAGAAGAGCTATATCTATTAGGTGGAAGAAAATAGCTTCTTGTACCATTTAAGGGACTTTCTGGCACACTCAACAAAACTGTTCTGGATGTCCAATTTGTCAACTGCTCCCATCTTCTTGTTGTACTCCAATACACAGTCTGGCTTCATTTTCCTCTCTCTGGTGACATACAGTGGCTTGCAAAGGTATTCACCCCCCTTGGCATTTTTCCTATTTTGTTTCCTTACAACCTGGAATTAAAATAGATTTTTGGGGGGTTTGTATCATTTTACCACTTTGACGATGCACATTTTTTTTTGTGTGAAACACACAAGAAATATGACCCCAAAAAAGAACTTAAGCATGCATAACTATTCACCACCCCAAAGTCAATACTTTGTAGAGCCACCTTTTGCAGCAATTAGAGCTGCAAGTCTCTTGGCGTATGTCTCTATAAGCTTTGCACATCTAGCCACTGGGATTTTTGCCCATGCTTCAAGCCAAAACTGCTCCAGCTCCTTCAAGTTGGATGGGTTCCGCTGGTGTACAGCAATCTTTAAGTCATTCCACAGATTCTCAATTGGATTGAGGTCTGGGCTTTGACTAGGCCATTCCAAGACATTTAAATGTTTCCTCTTAAACCACTCAAGTAATGTTTTAGCAGTGTGTTTAGGGTCATTGTCATGCTGGAAGGTGAACCTCCGTCCCAGTCTCAAATCTCTGGAAGGCTGAAACATGTTTCCCTCAAGAATTTCCCTGTGTTTAGCGCCATCCATCATTCCTTCAATTCTGACCAGTTTCCCAGTCCCTGATGAAAAACATACCCACTGCATGATGCTGCCACCACCATGCTTCACTGTGGGGATGGTGTTCTCGGGGTGATGAGAGGTGTTGGGTTTGTGCCAGACACAGCGTTTTCCTTGATGGCCAAAAAGCTCAATTTTAGACCAGAGTACCTTCTTCCATATGTTTGGGGAGTCTCCCACATGCCTTTTGGCGAACACCAAACGTATTTGCTTATTTTCTTCTTTAACCAATGGCTTTTTTCCGTCCACTCTTCCGTAAAGCCCAGCTCTGTGGAGTGTACGGCTTAAAGTGGTCCTATGGACAGATACTCCAATCTCCGCTGTGGCGCTTTGCAGCTTCTTCAGGGTTATCTTTGGTCTCTTTGTTGCCTCTCTGATTAATGCCCTCCTTGCCTGGTCCGTGAGATTTGGTGGGCGGCCCTCTATTGGCAGGGTTGTTGTGGTGCCATAATCTTTCAATTTTTAAATAATGGATTTAATGGTGCTCCGTGGGATGTTCAAAGTTTTGGATATTTTTTTATAACCCAACCCTGATCTGTACTTCTCCACAACTTTGTCCCTAACCTGTTTGGAGAGCTCCTTGGTCTTCATGGTGCCGCTTGCTTGGTGGTGCCCCTTGCTTAGTGGTGTTGCAGACTCTGGGGCCTTTCAGAACAGGTGTATATATACTGAGATCATGTGACACTTAGATTGCTCACAGGTGGACTTTATTTAACTAATTATGTGACTTCTGAAGGTAATTGGTTGCCCCAGATCTTATTTAGGGGCTTCACATCAAAGGGGGTGAATACCTGTGCATGCACCACTTTTCCGTTATTTATTTTTTCTAATTATTTCAAACAAGTTATTTTTTTCATTTCTCTTCACCAATTTGGACTATTTTGTGTATGTCCATTGCATGAAATCCAAAGAATGAATCCATTTAAATTACAGGTTGTAATGCAACAAAATAGGAAAAACACCAAGGGGGGTGAATACTTTTGCAAGGCACTGTAGTCCAGTTTTCCTGTGTCTGACATTTTGGAGGTGTGCACAGTGGACAGAACATTGATATCGCATCTGTCGTGCCATTTCACTGCAATTATCGCCCCGTTGGTTTGGAGCTCCACTCCCCCTTGCTCATTTTCCTTTTGAATATTGGCATCTCCTTCCTGTTGGATCTCACTGTGCCTCAAAATGTGCTGGAAAAGGGTAGGGCTACTGTATACAGTGTGCCCCTTTCTGAGGTAAGGCTGCAGCATGGTGATCATCACTGATCCAGATATGCCAAGACCCTCAAAATGCCTTATATATGTGGTGGTGTCAGTGTAGATGATCAGGTTCTGTACATATCCTGTCAGACAGTCACATAAAACAAAGAACTTGACTCTGTGGCACTTTGATGGGATGTGTTGGCGGAATGCAAGCCTTCCTTTCCAAGCCATGATACACTCATCAAAGTGGTCCTCTGTAGCTCAGCTGGTAGAGCACGGCGCTTGTAACGCCAAGGTAGTGGGTTCGATCCCCGGGACCACCCATACACAAAAAATGTATGCACGCATGACTGTAAGTCACTTTGGATAAAAGCGTCTGCTAAATGGCATATTATATTATTATTATAATGCAGAAGTCCTTGTGAGGAACAAACACTCTTCCAAATGCCCTGGTGCCCTAGGACATTCCTAATTTTGTGAAGGAGGTCGGTGAGGTGTGCTGTGGCGTTGTTCACAAAGTGGAGCGCTCTCATTAAGACAAGGAAGCGGTCCTAGGAGAAAAGGGTTTGGAAAAAAGGGGTCTGCAGTATGGATTCAGTGGTCCAGTAGTCCCTCACAGAGCCCTTCTTTACTAGCCCCATCAGCAGCACCGTGACCAGGAAGGTATACATTTCACTGATGGTAGTGTTCACCCATTTTGAGAGCTTCCGTCTTCTCTTTCAGTTGATGAGAATACCTGCGAACAAATATTCATATTTATTAGGCTAAAGGCATTCTGACTTTTGATACATTTGAAGAGAGCCTTGGGTTTTTCTGTAATATGATAATGGGAATACCTGTTGGTTTTCTGCACCACACCAGACAGGGTGTCATTGAAGTCTATCTCTGATAGTGTGAAGTGACAGGATCTCCAGCAGCGGGGACCATCCTCCTCAACATCAAGCTCTTATCCCTCACAGCCTACAAGATTGGCTGCAGCACCAGCATCTTGGGGAGGTGAGGGATGTTCATTGCCTGCAAGGTTGGGGTGGGCACCATTTTCCTCACGCTCACAGTCCAGAAGGTTGGGGGGCAGATATTCCTCGTCACTATCTGATTTATCCGACTCACTCTCATACACAGATTCTTCATCAGAATTACTAAATGTTTCTCGTATCTCCTCATCAGTGAGGCGTTTCCTTTTGAAATCGGACATTATCTCTATACTCAATGGCTATCAGTGTCTGTCAAGAGTTAAGTTTGTCTGTCAAGTCTGACTTAGATTGTAACTATGGTTACTCTGGGTTTCCAGCTCAGACCCCCTTCCCAGCGGTTTTATTTTTATTCAGCTTATAAACTTCTCCTGTGTTTGCCCCCAATTTATTGATACATCCTCCATCATAGTAATATTTCCTCCATCATATATCCCCCACGATACCTTCCCCCATTTTCACCCCCCATGTACTTGAAAACCCCCCACAAATTAAATGAACCCCCCACAAACCCCATTAAAATGGTTTCAACCATATCTGGCAACCCTGTTCGTGCTACAGCTAGGCAAGGCAGTAGGCTTGTATTTGGGTGACGATCTGTGAGGTGATAACATTGTATTTGCTTTGTGATTGGTCAAACACTGTAAACAACTTGTCAAGTCATGTGCTCCGGTTCTTGTATACACTGTAACAAGCACGTGCAGATTTGTAATATGCTGAAAAGTGGTCGAACTAAGTTGAAATTTTCCGGGCAATGGGCGCAGCCATTGACTTTGTTTATTTGTGTCTTATGTCGCGTTCAAAACAACTGGGAACTTGGAAAAATACAAGGTAAAATCATGACATCAGTGATCTTCAGGTTGGAAAGTCGGGGCTCTAGAAAGAGGCCCGAGTTCCCGAGTTAGAATTCGAAGTTGGATGACCGTTCAAATCTATTTTTCCCAGTCGGAGCTCATTTTTTTCAGTTCCCAGTTGTTTTGAAATCACTGAAGTTGGAAATCACTGAAGTTGGAAGTCGGAGATTTCCGAGTTCCCAGTTGTTTTGAATGTGGCATTATAGTGAATGGCATTCTGGGATTAGGGTGTTTTCGCTTGTCAAACATAAACAAACATGGCTGCCATCATAAAGAATTTAGCCACTGTTGGTTTAGCTGACACGCATCTCTTTTCTAAACAATAATACATTTGTCCCTTGTGCTCACCAGAGATGTGGTATATTGTAAACTAGTCTAGCTGTTAGGTCGCTAATTATGTTTTGTTTTTTGTCAGCGCAACCTGTTATTTAGACTGGTGTATGGAATGAGTTTGGCTGTGGATGTGTTTCGTGTGATGCTTGGATGATGAAATTCGCATTTATCTTTTACAATAAAAGGTCAAATTGCCGAATAAATTTTAAGACCTTTATTTTCCATCAGTACAAAACAATGTTTAGATGCTGTTCAGACAACAATGGTGTTTAGACGCGTTTGTTGCATCATATGTTCTGTTGCTACTGTTCCAATCACAAATATGTGATCGAACGCGTCAAAGGGTTAAGCAGTAGTTTAAAGTATTTTTACTTAAGTACTTTACACTTCTGGTCCTGGCCTTGACCCACCACTCTATCTGGGAGTCAAAAAGCTCTTTCAAGGTTCTCCACTCTAGGTAGCATCTGGAGAATGAGAGCATGACTGCTGGATCCTGAAGGATAAATGTATTCATCCTCCAGGATCCCTACCTAATCTCACTACGCCTTCCCAATCTACGGACACAGTCAATATCCTGTGGTCTGAGAAGTGTGCTGCTTGTCTAGTCAGGGAGCCCATTCTCAGACTTGGCGAGAGCAAGAACATGTCAAACCTGGAGTAGGATGCACCAAAGGAACTCACCCACGTTGGTGTTAGAAGGGAAGTGCCACTGGCGTCTGTAAGTGAGAAGCCATCAATGTTTTTTTGTCGTTTCTGTGTGCTACGGTCTCTCCTGGGCCTGCTGCGGTTTTCATCTATTCTGGCGGTGTTGGAGCCTGACCAGAGAGAGCCCTCCAGGTTCCATTCCTCCTCTAGGAGTGTGTTTATCTCCTTGTATGGGACGCTGCACTCCTGGACGAGGTAGATGTCTTACAGGTTATTGCAGAGGTGTCCCAGGACGGTCTGTTGTGTGTCTGGGAACCGAAAGCTTCTGGTGTTGAGTGTGGATATTGTCAGGAGCATAATGGGTTATGAAAAGGGTCCAGGTCCGGTGTTGGCCACGTCATTGCAGATTTGGATGAGGGCTTCTAGCGGATCGATGGTGCTGGATGGTGGCCCCTCCCCTTGGCTGCTAATGGGTCTTGATGTGTCTCCCCACTGACAACCTCAGTGCAAGCAGACACACCTGGTAGCCCATCACCCGTAGGTCAATGGAGGCACTCCCCTGTGGTCTGCTCGCTCCAGGTGTAGGTTGGTGTCTTTGGTCCTTCCTCCGCCCCTCTGGTTCTGGTGGTGTGTGGTCTGGTCTCTCCTTCTGTTGGTCTGCTCTGGGTGGTTGGCGGGCCAGCTGGTACTGGTCTGGTCAGTGGTGGCCTGAAAAGGGCAGATGGAGAAAAAAAAAGACAGGTGGGGAGGCGGGCTCGCCTTGGTAGCACTCTACTCGCCTCAAGGCCTGCAGTCCATCATCTCCTCCTCAAGGTCTGGTGCTGGGTTTTTATGTAATCTAAAATGTATTTTCAGGAGGCATGGCTTTCAGATAGGTCTTTTTGGCCACACTCACCAACACAGTACGGAAGAAGGCACCACAATGCCTTTTCCCCCTCATGAGGCTGAAAGGATTTGGCATGGGCCCTCGGATCCTCAAAAAGTTACACAGCTCCACAATTGAGAGCATCTTGACTGTCTGCATCACCTCTTGGTAGGGGGCAACTGTTTGGCATCCGACCAAAAGGCGCTACCAAGGGTCGTGTGTACGGCCCAATACATCTATCTGCCCAGGCGTCTATACCAGGCAGTATCAGAGGAAGGACCAAAACATTTTCAAAGACTCCAGCCACCCGAGTCATAGACTGTTCTTTCTGCTACCGCACAACAAGCGGGACCAATGCACCAAGTCTGGAACCATGAGGACCCTGAACAGCTTCTACCTGCAAGCCATAAGACTGCTAAATGGTTAGTCTGGGTAGCTATTTGGTTAACTATTTAACTATCTGCATTGACCCTTTTTGCACTAACTCCTTTGACTTATCACATACGCTACTGTTACTGTTTATTATCTATCCCGTTGCCTAGTCATTTTATCCCTACCTATATGTACATACTGTGTAGTGCCTTGTAAATGTATTCATACCTGTTGGTTTTCTTCACATTTTATTGTGTTACAAGTTGATTTAATTGTAATTTTTGGTCAACAATTTACAACAAAAAAAACTTACAAAAAAGAAAGATTAATACAAATTACATAATAAAATATAGACATTGCAGAAGTATTCAGCCCCTTTTTTCAGGCAAACCTAAATTAGTTCAGGAGAAAAATTTGACTTAACAAATCACCTAAATTAAATGGACTCACTGTGTGAAATAATAGAGGTTGACATTGTTTTTGAATGACTAACCCTTCCTCTGTCCCCCATACATACAACATCTGTAAGGTCCCTCAGTCAAGTATTGAATTTCAAGCACAGATTCAACTACAAAGACCAGGGAGCTTTTCGAAAGCCTCATAAAGAAGGGGAGTAATTGGTAGATGAGTAAAAAATAACAAATCAGACATTGCATATCTCTTTAAGCATGCTCAAGTTAATAATTATGCTGTGGATTATGTTTTGATGGTACATTTTTCTACCCAATATTTAGAAAATAAGGTACAATCATCACTGCGCTTTGAAATGTATGTGGGTTAATGTACCGGTGGGGCTCATTAGCATATTTGGGGGCATGGTCTAATATCTGCTTATGTGTGCCAACCATCAGTGAAAGTGTAGTTATGTCATCAAATGTTGAGCACCTCTTAACATTACAACCACTTTAACTGAAACAACACTTCCACTAAGGGTTGGCACAAATGCAACATATTTTAGACCATACCCCCAAATATGCTAATGAGCCCCCACCAGCACGTTGCTGCAACTCAGTAGCCGGTAATTTACTGTCAAAAGACGGTGCCTTCAGAAAGTATTCATCCCCCTTACTTATTCCACATTTTCTTGCGTTACAGCCTGAATTCAAAATTGATTAATATGTTTGTTTTTTCACCCATCTACAGAGAATATCATATAATGACAAAGTTGAAAACATGTTAAAAAGACATTCTTGCAAATGTATTGAGAATTAAATACCGAAATATCTCATCTTTCTAACCCTGGCAGTCATTCTGAGAGCAGATTCTGGGAATCCGCTCTGGCTGGATTCCAAAGGAATTAAACATCACTTTGCAAGCCAGCATAATTTGACTTGATGCTGGTTCTGCTTTAGCGTATGCTGGTCACCAGTGTCGAAAACACAGCGAGGGCTGGTCACCAGAGAAAAACACAATGAAGGCTGTTCACCAGCGAAAACACAACGAATGCTGGTCTGCCAGCATAACCAGCTAGAACATACTGGTTAGACCAGTTTGACTAGCTAGACCATGCTGGTCTGCCAGCATAACCAATTAGACCATGCTGGTCAGCCAGCAGAACCAGCTAGACCAGCTTGACCAGCATCTGACCAGCATTGACAAGCATAGACCAGCATGGACCAGCATAAACCATCATGGACCAGCTTGAAATTTATGCTGGTCTATGCTTTTTTTTTTTTGCAGGAAAAATGTCGCTTCAGGGTCTCAGAGGTCTAGTATGTAGGCCATCTTCTCACAGACATGGGTGTCAAGCCTGATCAAGCCTTATCACTTGAACTCAACTAGTGAACACCATGCTAGCAAGATAATGCAAGTAGTACTTTTGTATTTAACATAACGTCCCCATATGAGGCATTATGCCTCCATTTGGGCTGTCATATGCTTCTAGCTTTGCGCAAAATTTGGTGTGCATGAAGTTGATTGACCATGGTGAACCACCTGATTGAGATATATAGGATAAATGTTTTTATTTGACTCCAATTGGCTTAATGCCTCCGATATTTTCTCCTTCATCGCACTTCCCAATGAGAGAGATTTCAAGTTGGTCTTTAAACAATGACCTCCACTCCGTCGTTTCCTGGAGGACCAGTCCACCCACTTCACAGATCCAAAGTGGAAAGACTGGGTCCTCGAGTCCTCCTTTGAACTAAATCTAAAGAACATTTTTGTTAAGTTCTGAACGGGGAGAATTCTGGACCATGATGTGGAGCTCTTCCTAAATCGGTATTGTGAGATTCTACAGCCTGTCTCCAAGCCCCTAGACAAGTTCGGGATCAGAAGGTACAAAGTACGCCTGAGAAAAACGCCATCACGATGAGTCCCTACAACGGGAAAAATCACTAACCAAGGTCAGATGCATCGCTGCTATATCTGCCAGAGTCTGGACCATCAGGTCAGAGATTGTCTTAATGTTAAATGCTGGAAATGTGCTGGCCTGGGCCACAAAGCAAAAGTCTGTACAGAAGAAGCCATGTACAGCCTGTGTGGAGGTAGAGGCCACACTTTCTTCCAATGTCCAGTGTCCTATGCAGGGTGGGCATGGTTGGAAGAGGTCCATCCTCTAAACCAAAGCCTGACGAGGAGGAAGAAAAAAAAAGTGATCCCGCAGCATCCAACCCAGCACCCCAGCACCATCACCCATGCTCTGGCAGAGGGTGCCGTCAACGATGCTGGTCCAGAAGCTGTGACAGAGAGCGAGCCCAGGAGAGAGAGAGACAAAATGGCGAAAGAAGACGGAACCAGTAAGGTCGACCACCAGAGTCCTGAAGCAGACATCTCCCACTCCGCTAACCCTATCCCAAGTGATGGTGAGGATAAAAGTGACAGCAGTGAGAGAAAGGCCGACAGTGAAGATGAGAGAGACGGAGATGATACCTACGAAAGCGCGGACAGCGAGTACATTAGCGACTCCCCGCAGTCCAACAGCAAGGGGGAGGAAGATGAAACAGAATCCCAATCCCTGCCCCTCATCCCATTCCTCCCTGATTCCGTCCCCTCTTCGCCCCCATCCCTTTTTCCCAACAATGGCCTGACCAACAGCACCCCCATCGTCACGCAGGGTCCAAAAAGACAGTGAATCTTTCCCCTAGAGGAGAGAAGATAGAAGAAGACAAATAATGAAAAGTAAACCCACTTTGAATGTGTGAGGGGTCCAGTCACTTAAAAATAGACATGAAAAACTAAATTATTTATTGCAAACAAATTTAGACAATCTCTGCCTCCAAGAGCTCAGGCTTAAAACCAATAGAGATGTCAATGACAAAATTTGATGTGGCATAAGGGGCCTGCTGTTATCTCAATTGGAGAGGACAGGGCAGATGGAATAGCAGTCCTTTTTAAAACTAACAATGTCACTATTCAAAGGAGAAGATATACTGTATAATCCCTGGGAGACTGTTAATGATTGACTGTTTACTTTAAGGACATAAGATAAGAATAATAAACATGTACGCAGCCCCAGGAAAAGCTAAGAAAGTACAACTATTTAAGAAAATCCGATAATTATATGTGTTGGCTATAACATAATTGTTTGTGGGGATTTTAATACCATAACAGAAGCAAATGACCGGGAGGCACGAACAGCTTTTATCGAGGTAGAGAGAAGAGAACAAAAGCCATGCTAAAGGGTTCTCCAAAGGTAGAATTCTAGAACGCTGCTGTGAATGCTGCTGTGAGGTACTTTGACTGTTGTTCAAAGTACCTCACACCTTTTATTTCATAGAATGGCAACAAAGAATTCAGAGTGGTTAAATGAACTGCTGAAGTAAATATTGCAATAAGTTAAAGAAGATTTTCAATTGAAAGACTCTTTCAGAGAACTCTTACCAAAACAGTTTGGATACAAGTGGGCTGACCAATGTACTAAAACCCGAATCGACCACATCTACTTTTCAAAGGAAATTACATTTTAAATTATCAGACAATACTTTTGATTAATTCAGACCATTTAGGAGTCAAATCAGAAATAGAACTATCCGGAGAAAAGCTGAAAACCTACTGGAAATTTAACACTCAGTGCCGGTAAGCTAATGAACTGCTAAATGAACTGAGAAAAGAAATTAAAAGAATAAAGAGCCTAAGATGCTTAACCAAAATGAAAAATGACATGTGGGAAATATTCAAGGAATGAATTAAAACGTCTTTTACATGTAATTGCAAATTATTATATGATGAAAATAAATGGGAATAATGTATAATTTATTAAATAAATTCACTGATTTAAGAGTAAAAAATGACAAAACAGATGAGGAAGAAAATGAACTATCACAAATTTAAGAAGAAATTGAAAACTATAACAAGGAATTGGTCAAGAGCTTGCAATTCCACTCCGGACAATATTCCATTAATGCTCCACAAAGTTATAATATTCAAAGCATTATTGACCACTATAAGGAAAATAAATAAAGTAAACACATCACAGCAATTGAAAATGGAGATGGAGACATTATAACTAAAGCAGACAAAAAAAGAAATACAATCAGATGTTTGATGACGAATATGTATGAGGACATCTCTATTAACGAAAATGAAATTGACTCCTTTTTACGGCCAGCCGCTCTGACCCAGTGCAGAGGTATGGATGTCTTAATCGGTGAAATAACAATAAAATAAGTTGAAGAAGCTAAAAGACAACTAAACAGGAAAAAAGTCACCAGGTGAAGACGGATTGCCTGGAGAATTTTACCCCTCCTCTCACGTGTGTTCAATGAAGGGATCAAACAATGTCTTCTGTATGAATCCTTTTATAGATTAATAATCTCACTTATAATTTTTTATTTAGAAGGGAGGAAAAGGACTTGAATAATTGGAGACATTTAATGCTGATGAATGTAGATTACAAAATATTTGCAAAGCTAATGATGAATAGACTGAAAGAATGCCTGTACACTTTAATTGAAAAAGAGCAAACCTGCTCTGTAAAGGGTAGACTAATGTGGGACAATTTCTGCTCCCTATGATAGATCCTGAGCAAAACAAAGTAGGATGTACAGCGGTTTTACATAGTTGCTCTTTATCAAAAGAAGGCTTTTGACCTCATATTGAGAAAATACTTATGGAACGCTATGACGGCCTCTGGGTTCCCAACAAGTTTTATAAACATGGTGAAATGTATGCCAAGTCTGTATGCCAAGTGAACATAAATGGCCACCTGACAGAGGATGTGATCATAAAGTTGGAAGTTAAACTAGGCTGCCCTCTCAGTGCTGCCCTATACATTATTGCTATAACTCTCTTATTGAAAAACATTTCAGAAGATGAACGAATAAAGGGTGTATTTCTAGATGTAAAAAACTGGTTGTCTGCATATGCCAACAACGTGACTGTCTTTGTTCAAACACAAAACAAACTTGTATAAGAGCACTTTTGGCAATATGAGAAAGTATCTGGGGCAAGGCTCAATCAGGCCAGATCAGAGCCAGTATGGCTAGGTAAAGCTTAAAAGAAAACCCCTTTGGACATAGAGGTAAAGGACCAAATAAAAATGTTGGGACTGATTATGTGGAATAAAGATTCTGCAGAGAGAAATTGGCAAGAAAAATAATTGGAATTGAACAAAGAAGTAAATAAATGGTCAAACAGAAACACAACTTTCAAGTCAATAATTGATATCATAAAATGTTTTATCCTATCCAAAGTGATGTCATGTTTCACTGTATTGGATCACTCCGATATATTGGTATCACTCCGTGGCGGTGGGATACATCCGAGGTGAGGATTTACAGATTTTCTCCCTATATATTGCAGTTGGAGTAAAAAAATAAAATAAATGTTTTTCATTACCTGGTTGATGTTTTTTTGTCTGCCTGTTTTCCCCACACGGGTCTTCCCCGATTTTTGCAGAGGTACTGGGTAATTTAAATCGCTCGGGTAGCCACTGCACTGGATATCAAACTGGTGGACACTTATGACTCTCCATCTGTCCCAATCTCTGCTGAGTTCTGCGAGGCCTTGCAGAAGAGCTGGGCCTCTGCCAGGGGGTGCTTCCGACTCACAGCAGAGACTGGACCATGGAGTTAGGTTCCGGGAGTACCTAACCATGGACACCATGATAGCTGCCATGGTCCTCCCGGACCAGGAGATTATAGGGCGGAACCTGCGACTGAAGCCGGGACCCCCCAGAGTCTTTGATGTGGACTTGAAAGCCAATTATGGGTCCCTCTGCTCTCTTGGCCGCCTTACCAACGCGGCCATGCTGCTGCAGGCCTACCTGCAGACTCTGTTTCCCCGGCTTCAGGAGGGCACAGAGGATCTCCTCCGGGAAGCGATGGAGGTGTCTCGCCTGCTTTCCCTGCTCCAGAGGGATGTGGCCCGCGCCAACGGACGGGCCTTGGCGCAGGTGGTTACTCCCGGCGCCATCTCTGGCTGGCCCAATCCCGTCTGCCAGCTGCTCTCCAGAGCACATATGCCACTCTCCCCACACCCCAGGGCTGACGTTTGGCCCAGAGGTTGATGACATTCTGGAGCAGACCGATTAGATTTGTAGGGACCGGGAGACCCTGAAACGGTTCATGCTGCCTCCTCAGGTCCTGGGTCCAAGGCAGATGGGCCGTCGCCCTCACCTGCACCCGAACGACGAAGGGGGTCCCTCTCCTGCCCCATCGCCTCATGCTGAGGGACGACAGTGGGGAGGGGCACAGTGTGCAGTGAAACAACAACCTGTCAACTGTCACCGCCATAGGGACGTGCCTGGGGGACCCAGGTGCTCAGGGCGCCAGAGGAGAGGCGGGCCCTGGCAGGACCCCTGACACACCCTTCCCCGGCCTTGGCCGCTTCTCCCGGTCTCAAAGGGCAAAGTGGGAGGAGGAGGATGTGGAGTCCCCCTGGGTGTTGTCCACAATGCTCGAAGGGGTACCGACTCCAATTCCGGTGCCGGCCCCTGTCCTTCAGGGGCCTTCTTGTCACCACAGTGGCCGACCCCCTGAAGAAGAAAACCCTGTGGCTGGAGATCTCCTCACTCCTGGACAAGGGTTCCATCCGCAGGATCGAGACATCAGAACGGCTAGGTGGGTTCTACTCCACTTATTTTGTTTTCTTGGCAGCTTTGGCAAAGCTGCCTTTCAAACCGTTGAGTCTGCCTCCCTGAAACACCTCTCTATGAAGGTGGTTTTCTTGGTAGCGATTACTTCCATGAAGAGGGTGGGTAAGCTCCATGCTTTTTTGGTAAGTTCTGAGTGCTACCGGATGGACCACAGTGGGAGGAATATATCTCTCCGCCCCAACCCTTCATTCCTCCCAAAGGTTCTGTCAGACAGGCATTTGAACATCCCTTTTATCCTGTCTGCTTACGACCACCCGGCAGTGGCAGGGGAGTCTGGGCCTCCCTCCGGCATGCTGTGACCTGTGCGGGCACTGGCTGCCTATGTGGAGCGGACACGGTCAGTGAGAACAACAGACCATCTCTTTGTCTGCTATGGTGAGAGAGTCCTGGGGGCTGGGCTATCAAAGCAGAGGCTCTCTCACTGGATCGTGGACACGATTACTACAGTTTACCGCCTGGCTGGCAGGCCAGTGCTGGGATCTGTGGCGGCACATTCAACACGAGGTGTGGCTGCGTCCTGGGCTCTACTGAGAGGAGTGCCCCTCACTGATATCTGTGCTGCGGCCAGCTGTGCTTCCTCTTGCACCTTTGCTAGGTACTATTGGGTAAATGTGGCACCTCCCTCTGCGGTTGGTTCAGCGGTCCTGGGTGTCACCTCCCCTTCCGGGGACTGTGCCGGGACCCCCCTTCCACATTGACGGCCCCCGCGTCTCGGTTCCTCGCTGGGACTTTGCCGCTGGCTGGCCAGGTCCCTCTAGCACCGACTAAATCTGGTACGGGTATACCAATATGTTGGAGTGATCCAATATAGTGAAACATAACGAAGGTTGCGTATGTAACCACAGTTATGTGAGCTATATGGATCACTCCAATTCTCTACGGTGCTAGAGGCACCTCAAAAATGATGTAGAGAACGTGTGTCGGGGCCATTGGGTGTATATATAGGGGCGGACCCCAGCCGTGATAGAGGTGTACATGGGAGTAAATCTGTAAATCCGCACCTCGGATGTATCCCTCCGCCGTGGAGTGATACCAATATCTTGGAGTGATCCATATAGCTCACATAACCGTGGTTACATACGCAACCTTCGTTCTTGAGCACTGTGTATCCTCCCACAGACAAGTGTGCGAGGAAATTAAATGAAGAATGTTGTCGCTTGGTGTGGGGAACAATGAGGGAGGTAACCAAAAGAGAACTGCTCGTGGCATTAAATTGATGATCATAATGTGTAAAACAGTTGCAAAGGTAATAAATAGAAATGGCTGGTGTATGAAATGGCTGGCAATTCTCTGATATCATCATCAAGTGCTGGCCTGACTCATCAAAGGGACTTCCAAACGATGTGCAGGTTTTTTCTGCCATGAGGGATGAGCTCACCGTCAGTGACGGCCTCCTACTACGGGGTCAGAGGTCTGTCATATCACACACACTCCAGCAATACTACGTAAAACAGCTCCATCAGGGCCATCCTGGCATTGAGGACACAAAGCACAAGGACAGAGAAACCATGTTCTGGTCCTTCATGTACTGCGACATCGACAGAGAGGTGTCCAAATGTGCACCCTGCAATGTACTCAAACCACATCAGATGAAAGAGCCCCTCCACCTACACAAGGTTCCAGACGTGCCATGGTCTCTCACTGCAGCAGACATTTTTGAGTGGCGGGGAAAATAGCATTTGGTGCTGGTGGATACGTACTCTGGCTGGTTTGAAAAATGGACTACCTCCCCAACCTAACCAGTGCTACAGTGATCACAAAGTTGAAACGCCACTTTGCAGTGCACTGGATTTTACGGCAACTAATGACTGACAACGCAAGAACATTCACTAGCAGCGAGTTCAAAGAGTTTGCACGCACATGGGACTTTGAGCAGGTCACCAATAGTCCCCTTTACCCTCATTCAAATGGTCTAGCACAGCGAGCGGTGCGCTCAGCCAAGCACCACTTAAAGAAATGTGCACGCGATGGTACAGATATATGATACACTGCTTCACCGAGAGATGGATTGCCATCACCAGCACAGCACCTGGTGTCAAGAAGGACGACGACAACACTAACGACTGCTTCCTCAGGTCATGGCAGTCATGTAACGCGCCAGCTACCTGGGCCACCTGTGAATGTGACGCCTCCAGCCGAGGCAGTTCCCCAAAACTTACCAGAACCACAACACAACGGAAATATGGAATCTGGATGGACACACACACAGGTGCCCGCCATTGCTACTCGCTCAGGGAGAGTACCCGTACCAAACCCAAGGTCAAAGACTTTGTGAATTAAACACTGAAACCACAGCAGTCCTCACTGCACAAAATACATTTATGTTGAAAAACTAAACAAAAAAGAGAACATTTCTTGTCAACACAGACTGTATTATAATGCTGTATGTTGTGACACTTCACGTTTCTCATAAAAGTTTCTCCCAAGTTTTTGTGTCTGTGTTGTAGCATGGGCATTATACTTATATTGTTACGTGTGATTATTTACTAAAGAAGGGGGGGTCCAGGATGTGTTGTTGTTTACAGTTGCCTAGTTACAAGGTCATCACTAGAGCATCATGGGTAGGTCACAGGGGCACTCGGATGTACAACTGTATGTTAGCTAGTAATGTGTAATAAACCAACGGACTTCGTAAGTAAAGTTTAACCGTTTCCTTATCACTACACGCATCCACAGAACCTTTAGGGTTGAACACTGACAGTTGTGTAGCTTCAATTAGGCTAACAGAGGTCTATGAGTTCCTCAAGAGCCCATGGAAATCCCAAAGTGGGAAGAGTTACCACTTTATTACTGTATGTAATCAGCTAGTTTAATATTATTAATAGTAAGGTCATTTTATTTCATTGTACGTAGTCAATACAAACACATTTCAATCAAAAAATATAAATTATTCAAAATGTTCAATGAATGACAAACAATTAAATCAAACCAAAACTAAGCAGATCAAATCAAAAAGCTAATCCAACAGTCATCAAAATCAACAGAATTTGATGAAACAGAAAAGGTCCTTAAGGTTAAAATTGTCTAGTTGTTTTGAACCAAGAACCGGGAACTGGGGCTGCTGCAGGTGCTTGGGCGGGACCTAGGTCTGTAGAGGGGAGGTAGGACAACCTGAGGAGCAAACAGGCACAAAGGAGCCCTAGATCCGGGGGTAAATGGTGACACTCCCCTGTGGTCTCCTCGCACCAGGAGATGGTCTGGTGTTTGGTCCCTCTTCCACGCCTCTTCCAGTGTTCTTGTGTTGTGACTGGGTCTGGTGCTGGAACTGGTGTTGGATCTGCAGAGGGGAGGAAGGTCAACCTGAGCAGTGAGCAGACCCATTTGGAAGCCCAGGACCCAGAGGTCAGTGATGGTACTCCCCTGTGGCCTGGTGTGGTGACTGGTTCCTGGTTATGGTCCGGTTATGGTTCTGTGCGACGGATAGGTGTAGAGGAATATGGTGTAATTGCAGACCACAATTCGGGGCATAACTTGATGTGGGAGTTCCCTGATATCAGGAAACGCCCATCAATACCTGCCATTGGTCGGTTCCAGTGTTATGCGACTGATGAGAGAAAGAAGGTAGAGCAAGAGGGATACAATCCCAAAAAATCTCCACCACACAGGGTTGTGCATAATGAGTGCACGACACAGTGTCATATTATTATTATATTAGAATATATAAAATGCATAGATATATATATATTTGTAGTGTACAAACTTAACACGATGAACAGGAATGACATTTACACTAACGGGTGACCAAAAGCCACATCTTCAATTAGCCATGCCTCCAATCTGATAGGCTGCCACCTCTACAATATATTATTAAAAAGGTTTAAAATTGAACCCCTCCCATCACAAAAAGCAAAAAGGTTCTAGTTTGAACCTATACACAGCGGTTCATCAGAGACCCTTTTCATAGGAAAACTGGAAAGGTTCCGCTGGTGTGGTAACCCAAAAGGTTCTTCCAGGCACCTTTACTTCTAAGAGTGTATGCTGCAAGTTTCCAGACATTTCAAGAACGTTTTAGAATTCTGAAGAACCATAGATGCCACGTCAAGAACCCCACACTTAACTCAAAGGTTCTTTATCAGGAAAGAGTTCTCCAAATAACCTTAAGAGCTGAGGAAGACAATGCAACCTGAGGCACTATGGTGATATAGAGATATGATGTCACTCTGAGGAAAAAGTTCAGCCTTGGGTCACAATAATATCTCTATACGTAATTTTAATCAGTGATGACTATACTCCTCCTATTGAGGGGATTTCAGATGATATTAATATTGATATGAATAATTCTAAAACTACTTAAAAATACTGGAGTAAAGCAAGAAGAATAAAGGGTAGGATTCGTCAGGTACAGTAATCATCTAAACATACTGTTGATAAAAGGTTATTTCTGTTCACATATACACTATATATTCAAAAGTATGTGGACACCCCTTCAAATTAGTGGATTTGGCTATTAAAGCCACAACCATTGCTGACAGGTGTATAAAATCGAACACTCAGCCATGCATTCTCCATAGACAAACATTGGCTGTAGAATGGCCTTACTGAAGAGCTCAGTGACCTTCAACGTGGCTTGGTCATAGGATGCCACCTTTCCAACAAGTCAGTTCATCAAATTTCTGCCCTGCTAGAGCTGCCCTGGTCAACTGTACAGTGAGGGAAAAAAGTATTTGATCCCCTGCTGATTTTGTACGTTTGCCCACTGACAAAGAAATGATCAGTCTATCATTTTAATGGTAGGTTTATTTGAACAGTGAGAGACAAAATAACAACAAAAAAATCCAGAAAAACGCATGTCAAAAATGTTATACATTGATTTACCCAAATTTAAAACCAACTAATTGCAGCATTCCCGCAAAAAGAGGGCTCCCGAGTGGCACAGCGGTCTAAGGCACTGCAACTCAGTGCTTGAGGCGTCACTACAGACCCCCTGATTCGATTCCAGGCTGTATTACAACCGGCCTTGATTGGGAGTCCCATAGGGCGGCGTCTGATTTTGGCCGGTGTAGGCCGTCATTGTAAATAAGAATTTGTTCTTTACTGACTTGCCTAGTTAAATAAAGGTAAAATAAAAATAAAAGTAAAATAAAATCAGGATATTACTTTATTCAAAACATATTAATAAGGTAATAAGTGAGGCTGGTCTGCCCAACAGTCTTGACTGATGGGCTGAGAGCCCTGACACAAAGAATACAAAGATATTTTATAGCAAAGATACACCCTCTTAGTCTACATGACAAATAACAGATGTATGCAATGGGTCACAAGGTGAGACTTGATATATGAGAAAGGAGTATCTCCCATCCAGATAGCATTTGCCATGAAGACTGTTCTTACTGTATGGAAAACAGAGTTTGGCCCCAAAAACAAGCCTCCTCTCATCATTATCCATACCCGAGCCATCTCTCCCTGGTACCTCACATTACACAAACACCAACTCATTCTATAGAATGCATGCTGTAGGTTTTATCACCAAAGGCATCGTTAATCTACTGTCAGTATTAACACAGACACATGAGAGTTCTAAGAACCCTATTCTATTTCAGAAAACAACCATTTGATGCAATAACTGTATTATAACATAATCTTGTAATTTTGCTCTCACAGCTGTTTTTCATGTTTCGGGCTAGGCCCCTTAGTTCCAGTGAAGGGCAATCTTAACGCTGCAGCATTCAATGACATTTTAGATGATTCTGTGCTTCCAACCTTGTGGCAACAGTTTGGGGAAGGCCCTTTCCTGTTTCAGCATGACAATACCCCCATGCACAAAGCGAGGTCCATACAGAAATGGTTTGTCGAGATCGGTGTGGAAGAACTTGACTGGCCTGCACAGAGCCCTGACCTCAACCCCATCGAACACCTTTGGCATGAATTGGAATGCCGACTGTAAGCCTGGCCTAATCACCCAACATCAGTGCCCGACCTCACTAATGCTCTTGTGGCTGAATGGAAGCAAGTCCCGATGGCAATGTTCCAAAATCTAGTGGAAAGCCTTCCCAGAAGAGTGGAGGCTGTTACAGCAGCAAATGGGGGACCAACTCTATATTACTGCCCATGATTTTGGAATTAGATGATTGACGAGCACATACCACATACTTTTGGTCATTTAGTATTTGTATTTGTATTTATTATGGATCCCCATTAGCTGCTGCCAAGGCAGCAGCTACTCTTCCTGAGGTCCAGCAATTTTAAAAACATTACAATCCATTCACAGATTTCACAACACACTGTGTGCCCTCAGGCCCCTTCTCCACCACTACCACATCTCTACAATACAAAATCCAGGTGTACGTGTGTGTATGTTATCATTTGTGTGTGTATGCATGTGTCTGTGCCTATGTATGTGTTGCTTCACAGTCCTCGCTGTTCCATAATTTATTTGGGAATTCAAAATGCCCGCTTGAGTGTGGGCAGGTTAATTATTGGATGCCCTGAGGTTTAAATTACTGTCTTAAACAGTTAACTTTTTTTGATTTGTTTGTTGATTTCTTTTTTGGATTTATCGACCGACGGCCTGTAAGGTCCGGAAAGATATATCCATATTTTGTTTTGTTATGTTTTGACATCACCTTTTGTCTAAGTACTCAGCCCAACTAAGAAGCTTTGATTGCAGGAGAACACTGAATCCAGCAAATATCTATTTGAGGACCAACCATCCATTGATTCATAAGTAAGTATCCTCACTGTATAATGCTGAATAGTATTTTTGATACATTTCAATGTTAAACAAATTACTTTAAACATTAACACTACAATTAAAATGGCTGCTGTAGTTGTGGCTATTTTCAGCGATGCAAAAACTAATGTCAAGGAAAATGAGACCTGGAGCAAGGTTGTAGGACGAAATGCCCTAAAGGAGACAGTTTTACCTATTTTTAGCATGGAGAGAGAAATCCTGGCAAAGGAAGAGGCCCTAGCCAACCCCATTGAGCAGGAGGAGTTCTACCACAGTCTCATACATGAAATTCATCCAAACCACTTGAGGTCAGTACAGAGAGTACGTGCACTCTGGCGTATTTATCTTCTCAGTAAGGAAGCAAGGGCAAAGCTTCTGATCAGAGGAATAACAGTCAAAGGAAAACATGTTGTGTTCAAAGAGAATAATCCTTTCAGTTTGAAGTCGGGCATGGCTGACCAGAACTCAATTCAAGTTATAATTAAAGAACTACCTGAATCAGCAGATGATAGTGTTGTGACTGAGTTTCTGGCTAAAGCTGGATGTAAGAGTGATGAGGAACATTACATTTACATCATTTAGCAGACGCTCTTATCCAGAGCGACTTACAGTTAGTGAATACATATTATTTGTTTTATACTGGCCCCCCATGGGAATCAAACACACAACCCTGGCGTTGCAAACGCCATGCTCTATCAACTGAGCTACATCCCTGCCGGCCATTCCCTCCCCTACCCTGGACCAATTGTGCGCCGCCCATGAGTCTCCCGGTCGCGGCCGGCTGCGACAGAGCCTGGATTCAAACCAGGATCTCTAGTGGCACAGTTAGCACTGCGATGCGGCGCCTTAGACCACTGCGCCACTCAGGAGACTAATGATAAGATACAAGGGTCAACTTACAAACTGCTCCAATGGAGATCGTTTTGTATATGTTGAAGCAGCACCCATCACTCCCATAACACGGTCTGTAAAGATGGGCCCTCACTGGATCAAAGTATTTTATGATGGACAAGGCCCTGCGCGTAGACAGGACAGGCAGACACAATCCCACTCTAGAGGGGGTCAGGAGATGGTAGAGTACAGTCCTACTACACTGGACAACATAAGGTGTGTAGAGGAAACTTCTTCACACTATGTGCAGGACAACAGTATGAAAAATGTATGCACTCACTAACTGTAAGTCGCTCTGGATAAGAGCGTCTGCTAAATGACTAAAATGTCAAATGTAACAATCCTGTCCCCAAAAGTAGGGCTGACGTATCACATATCTCAGCTGAAATGACAGAAAGTGAGACTGAGGTTGAAGAGCATAATTTCCCGGCTCTCAAGGACAAAGACGGAGTGAATGAAACATTGGAGTTGGTACCTGGTGAGCCAGCGTCTACAACAATGACCTCTCATTCCAAGAAAAAGAAGAAGAAGAGGAAAAATGCTAAAAATGAAGCTGGGAAAGTGTCTACTGAGACCAGTGACAATCATAGCCTAATAGAGAACTCTGAGGACAATAAGGGACCCGAAGGTGTTGCAACTCTCTGCGGAATACAAAAGAAGGCAGCCAAACATCAATGCTGGGCTTCCTTCAAACAATCCGGACTCAACAAACACCCAAGAGACCCAGAGAACCAAGCTCCCCATCAGAGTCTGGAGTTAGGTCACCTGCAGAAACAAAGGCTGGGAGAAGTGGAGAAAAGGCCCCCTAATTAGCCATCCAGACCGAAATCATTGATGAATGATTGAAATAATCTATATTTGTGTAGCCTATATTATCTGGTTCAGAGAACGACATTATGTGTATGTGAGCATAACCTCTGTCATTAACATGGCTTTTCAAGAGAATGAGCTATCTGTAGATAATCTAATTTCAATGCAAACTCTTGATACATGTCCCAAACTAAACCCGCCTTCGAGACAGAAACTAGGTTCCCTTAACCCAGCTATTAGAATATTGTATGATGAAACTTTTTCAAACCGTTAATCAGGCTAAAATGCTCTGGGACCCTCGTTCCAAGCCTAGAGGAATAATAGGAGGTCATCTGAATATTCAAAGCATTATTTCTAAGAGTGAACAGGTAGAACATTTATTGAATGACTCTATTCTTTATTCTTTATGTTTCTCTGAGACATGGCTGAAGAAATCTTCTCCTATTCCTGCCTTTAATGTCCCTGGATATTCCATATTCAGGAGGGACAGGGGAGAGGGCAGAGGGGGTGGATTGCTTCTGTATATGAAAGATAACTTTAAATGCAATCGTATCATATGGAAACATGCCAAAGACCTTGAATGTCTGGGGCTGAATGTCTTCCTCTCCCCTCATATGTCTCTCACTATTATTGGATTATATCGACGACCAACATCTGATATCTTGTTTTATCAAATCAAATCAAATTGTATTTGTCACATGCAAGTGTTTAGCATATGTTTTTGCAGGTGTAGCGAAATGCTTGTGCTTCTAGCTCCGACAGTGTAGTAATATCTAACAAGTAATATCTAACAATTTCACAACATATACCCAATACACACAAATCTAAGTAAGGAATGGAATTAAGAATATATACATAATTTATATGGATGAGCAATGACAGAGCGGCATGGACTAAGATACAGTAGAATATTATAGAATACAGTATATACAGTGGGGAAAAAAGTATTTAGTCAGCCACCAATTGTGCAAGTTCTCCTACTTAAAAAGATGAGAGAGGCCTGTAATTTTCATCATAGGTACACGTCAACTATGACAGACAAATTGAGAAAAAAAAATCCAGAAAATCACATTGTAGGATTTTTTATTAATTTATTTGCAAATTATGGTGGAAAATAAGTATTTGGTCACCTACAAACAAGCAAGATTTCTGGCTCTCACAGACCTGTAACGTTTTCTTTAAGAGGCTCCTCTGTCCTCCACTCGTTACCTGTATTAATGGCACCTGTTTGAACTTGTTATCAGTATAAAAGACACCTGTCCACAACCTCAAACAGTCACACTCCAAACTCCACTATGGCCAAGACCAAAGAGCTGTCAAAGGACACCAGAAACAAAATTGTAGACCTGCACCAGGCTTGGACTACTGAATCTGCAATAGGTAAGCAGCTTGGTTTGAAGAAATCAACTGTGGGAGCAATTATTAGGAAATGGAAGACATACAAGACCACTGATAATCTCCCTCGATCTGGGGCTCCACGCAAGATCTCACCCCGTGGAGTCAAAATGATCACAAGAACGGTGACCAAAAATCCCAGAACCACACGGGGGGGGACCTAGTGAATGACCTGCAGAGAGCTGGGACCAAAGTAACAAAGCCTACCATCAGTAACACACTACGCCGCCAGGGACTCAAATCCTGCAGTGCAAGACGTGTCCCCCTGCTTAAGCCAGTACATGTCCAGGCCCGTCTGAAGTTTGCTAGAGTGCATTTGGATGATCCAGAAGAGGATTGGGAGACTGTCATATGGTCAGATGAAACCAAAATATAACTTTATGGTAAAAACTCAACTCGTCGTGTTTGGAGGACAAAGAATGCTGAGTTGCATCCAAAGAACACCATACCTACTGTGAAGCATGGGGGTGGAAACATCATGCTTTGGGGCTGTTTTTCTGCAAAGGGACCAGGACGACTGATCCGTGTAAAGGAAAGAATGAATGGGGCCATGTATCGTGAGATTTTGAGTGAAAACCTCCTTCCATCAGCAAGGGCATTGAAAATGAAACGTGGCTAGGTCTTTCAGCATGACAATGATCCCAAAACACCGCCCGGTCAACGAAGGAGTGGCTTCGTAAGAAGCATTTCAAGGTCCTGGAGTGGCCTAGCCAGTCTCCAGATCTCAACCCCATAGAAAATCTTTGGAGGGAGTTGAAAGTCCGTGTTGCCCAGCGACAGCCCCAAATCATCACTGCTCTAGAGGAGATCTGCATGGAGGAATGGGCCAAAATACCAGCAACAGTGTGTGAAAACCGTGTGAAGACTTACAGAAAACGTTTGACCTGTGTCATTGCCAACAAAGGGTATATAACAAAGTATTGAGAAACTTTTGTTATTGACCAAATACTTATTTTCCACCATAATCTGCAAATAAATTCATAAAAAATCCTACAATGTGATTTTCTGGATTTTTTCCCCTCATTTTGTCTGTCATAGTTGACGTGTACCTATGATGAAAATTACAGGCCTCTCTCATATTTTTAAGTGGGAGAACTTGCACAATTGGTGCCTGACTAAATACTTTTTTTCCCCACTGTATGTAATTTATCTTTTTTTCATAGTGTAGTTTCTTCTTCTTTTTATTCAGTTTAGTCACATGATTTCTCAATTTGCAATACTTTTGCCAATCGGTTGTGCAGCCAGACTTATTTGCCATTCCTTTTGCCTCATCCCTCTCACCATACAATTTTTCAATTCCTCTTCAATCCAAAGGGATTTAACAGTTTTTACAGTCATTTTCTTGATGGGTGCATGATTCTTAGTAACTGGAATAAGCAATTTCATAAATGTGTCAAGTGCAGCGTCTGTTTGCTCCTCATTACACACAAGGAACCAACACATTTTCTTTACATCAACAACATAGGAATCACTACAAAACGTATTGTATGACCTCTTATACACTATATTAGGCCCAGCCTTTGGAACTTTGGTTTTCCTAGATATGGCTACTATATTGTGATCACTACATCCGATGGATCTGGATACTGCTTTCAAGCAAATTTCTGCAGCATTAGTAAAGATGTGACCAATTCATTTTGATGATTTGATTCCTGTGCTGTTTGTAACTACCCTGGTAGGTTGACTGATAACCTGAACCAGGTTGCAGGCACTGGTTACAGTTTGAAGCTTTTTCTTGAGTGGGCATCTTGATGAAAGCCAGTCAATATTTAAATCACTCAGAAAAGATGCCTCTCTGTTGATATCACATACAGTGGGGGAAAAAAGTATTTAGTCAGCCACCAATTGTGCAAGTTCTCCCACTTAAAAATATGAGAGAGGCCTGTAATTTTCATCATAGGTACACGTCAACTATGACAGACAAATTGAGAGAAAAAAAATCCAGAAAATCACATTGTAGGATTTTTAATGAATTTATTTGCAAATTATGATGGAAAATAAGTATTTGGTCACCTACAAACAAGCAAGATTTCTGGCTCTCACAGACCTGTAACTTCTTCTTTAAGAGGTTCCTCTGTCCTCCACTCGTTACCTGTATTAATGGCACCTGTTTGAACTTGTTATCAGTATAAAAGACACCTGTCCACAACCTCAAACAGTCACACTCCAAACTCCACTATGGCCAAGACCAAAGAGCTGTCAAAGGACACCAGAAACAAAATTGTAGACCTGCACCAGGCTGGGAAGACTGAATCTGCAATAGGTAAGCAGCTTGGTTTGAAGAAATCAATTGTGGGAGCAATTATTAGGAAATGGAAGACATACAAGACCACTGATAATCTCCCTCGATCTGGGGCTCACGCAAGATCTCACCCCGTGGGGTCAATAATGATCACAAGAACGGTGAGCAAAAATCCCAGAACCACACGGGGGACCTAGTGAATGACCTGCAGAGAGCTGGGACCAAAGTAACAAAGCCTACCATCAGTAACACACTACGCCGCCAGGGACTCAAATCCTGCAGTGCGAGACGTGTCCCCCTGCTTAAGCCAGTACATGTCCAGGCCCGTCTGAAGTTTGCTAAAGTGCATTTGGATGATCCAGAAGAGGATTGGGAGAATGTCATATGGTCAGATGAAACCAAAATATAACTTTTTGGTAAAAACTCAACTCGTCGTGTTTGGAGGACAAAGAATGCTGATTTGCATCCAAAGAACACCATACCTACTGTGAAGCATGGGGGTGGAAACATCATGCTTTGGGGCTGTTTTTCTGCAAAAGGGACCAGGACGACTGATCCGTGTAAAGGAAAGAATGAATGGGGCCATGTATCGTGAGATTTTGAGTGAAAACCTCCTTCCATCAGCAAGGGCATTGAAGATGAAAGGTGGCTGGGTCTTTCAGCATGACAATGATCCCAAACACACCGCCCGGGCAACGAAGGAGTGGCTTCGTAAGAAGCATTTCAAGGTCCTGGAGTGGCCTAGCCAGTGTCCAGATCTCAACCCCATAGACAATCTTTGGAGGGAGTTGAAAATACGTGTTGCCCAGCGACAGCCCCAAAACATCACTGCTCTAGAGGAGATCTGCATGGAGGAATGGGCCAAAATACCAGCAACAGTGTGTGAAAACCTTGTGAAGACTTACAGAAAACGTTTGACCTGTGTCATTGCCAACAAAGGGTATATAACAAAGTATTGAGAAACTTTTGTTATTGACCAAATACTTATTTTCCACCATAATTTGCAAATAAAATCATAAAAAATCCTACAATGTGATTTTCTGGATTATTTTTTCTCATTTTGTCCGTCATAGTTGATGTGTACCTATGATGAAAATTACAGGCCTCTCTCATCTTTTTAAGTGGGAGAACTTGCACAATTGGTGGCTGACTAAATATTTTTTTCCCCACTGTACATTAGCAAGCATTTCACACATGTTATCCAGATACTGACTGTTAGCACTCGCTGGTCTATAGCAGCTTCCCACAATAATGGGCTTTAGGTGAGGCAGATGAACCTGTAGCCATTTCACTTCAACAGTATTTAACATGAGATCCTCTCTAAGCTTTACAGGAATGTCGTTCTGAATATAAACAGCAACACCTCCACCATTGGCATTACTGTCTTTTCTGTAAATGGTATAACCTTGTATTGCTACCACTGTATTATCAAAGGTATTATCTAAGTGAGTTTCAGAGAATATGAATGTAATCGGTTACTAGCAAAATAGTCTGAATATGAATGTAATCTGTTACTAGCAAATTATTGATTTCTTAAACTACATATCTTGCATTACTCATCTCATATGTATATACTGTATTCTATACTATTCTACTGTATCTTAGTCTATGCCGCTCTGACATTGCTTGTCCATATATTTATTTATATATTCTTAATTCCAATGCTTTCCTTAGATTTGTGTGTATTTGGGTATTTGTTCTGAAATGGTTAGATATTACTTGTTAGATATTACTGCACTGTCGGAGCTAGAAACACAAGCATTTCGCTACACCCGCAATAACATCTGCTAAACACGTGTATGTGACCAATAAAATTTGATTTGATTTGATTTTGATTTGATTTACATATGTTAACATGGGCTATTTTGAGCACTTACTTGTTTTCATTGCTTTACTGGGAAGCTTAGCAGCAGTAGATATTCTCATGTTATTTATGTTAGTGCAGGGTGAGCTGCACACAATGGACTATCTACTAGGGCACACCGCCTCAGTGCTAACAGTATAAATCTGGTTCATAGGCACATGATTACTGTAGTGTAGTCCGTGAACTGAAATACTTACCTTTTACCTTTTTACTTACCAATATTCCCTCTCAATAGAAAAAATTGTATTGCGCTTTCGCTTTCACCGGAGGGTTGATGGTCATCTACAGTGAGGGAAAAAAGTATTTGATCCCCTGCTGATTTTGTACGTTTGCCCACTGACAAAGAAATGATCAGTCTATAATTTTAATGGTAGGTTTATTTGGACAGTGAGAGACAGAATAACAACAAAAAAATCCAGAAAAACGCATGTCAAAAATGTTATAAATTGATTTGCATTTTAAATGAGGGAAATAAGTATTTGACCCCTTTGCAAAACATGACTTAGTACTTGGTGGCAAAACCCTTGTTGGCAATCACAGAGGTCAGACGTTTATTGTAGTTGGCCACCAGGTTTGCACACATCTCAGGAGGGATTTTGTCCCACTCCTCTTTGCAGATCTTCTCCAAGTCATTAAGGTTTCGAGGCTGACGTTTGGCAACTCGAACCTTCAGCTCCCTCCACAGATTTTATATGGGATTAAGATCTTGGAGACTGACTAGGCTACTCCAGGACCTTAATGTGCTTCTTCTTGAGCCACTCCTTTGTTGCCTTGGCCGTGTGTTTTGGGTCACTGTCATGCTGGAATACCCATCCACGACCCATTTTGAATGCCCTGGCTGAGGGAAGGAGGTTCTCACCCAAGATTTGACAGTACATGGCCCCGTCCATCGTCCCTTTGATGTGGTGAAGTTGTCCTGTCCCCTTAGCAGAAAAACACCCCCAAAGCATAATGTTTCCACCTCCATGTTTGACGGTGGGGATGGTGTTCTTGGGGTCATAGGCAGCATTCCTCCTCCTCCAAACACGGCGAGTTGAGTTGATGACAAAGAGCTCCATTTTGGTCTCATCTGACCACAACACTTTCACCCAGTTCTCCTCTGAATCATTCAGATGTTAGTTGGCAAACTTCAGACGGGCATGTATATGTGCTTTCTTGAGCAGGGGACCTTGCGGGTGCTGCAGGATTTCAGTCCTTCACGGCGTAGTGTGTTACCAATTGTTTTCTTGGTGACTATGGTCCCAGCTGCCTTGAGATCATTGACAAGATCCTCCCGTGTAGTTCTGGGCTGATTCCTCACCATTCTCATGATCATTACAACTCCACGAGGTGAGATCTTGTATGGAGCCCCAGGCCGAGGGAGATTGACAGTTATTTTGTGTTTCTTCCATTTGCAAATAATCACACCAACTGTTGTCACCGTCTCACCAAGCTGCTTTGCAATGGTCTTGTAGCCCATTCCAGCCTTGTTTAGGTATACAATCTTGTCCCTGACATCCTTGGAGAGCTCTTTGGTCTTGGCCATGGTGGAGAGTTTGGAATCTGATTGATTGATTGCTTCTGTGGACAGGTGTCTTTTATACAGGTAACAAGCTGAGATTAGGAACACTCCCTTTAAGTGTGCTCCTAATCTCAGCTCGTTACCTGTATAAAAGGCACCTGGGAGCCAGAAATCTTTCTGATTGAGAGGGGGTCAAATACTTATTTCCCTCAATAAAATGCAAATCAATGTATTATATTTTTGACATGCGTTTTTCTGGATTGTTTTGTTGTTGTTCTGTCTCTCACTGTTCAAATAAACCTACCATTAAAATTATAGACTGATCATTTCTTTGTCAGTGGGCAAACGTACAAAATCAGCAGGGGATCAAATACTTTTTTCCCTCACTGTACTGACATTATTCATTAAAAAGCCTGTCTCCACTCTGCTTCCTTTGGGCAGTTTGGCGCTGCATTTGCATCAAAGGTTGCTTTGAGAAATACTGTAATATCTTATTATTTTCTTATCCTATCCTTATCCAGATTTCAGGTACATCAAAACACACTGTTCAGATGCATTTATAATGGTGGACATTCTTTAGACTGTAATACTGCTACAACCCGCTGTGGTTTCTGTCTTCGTGTTCTCTCCCCTGACCTGGACTATTGGCAAATATCCCTTAATCTCTCACTGTGATCCATTAATTGGCAACTAGGCCCTAATCTTTGTGGTGTGCAAAATCGTAGGCCTACATTAATGTTCATAAGAACTCTGATGTCTGATCCCTGACCTACACATCGGTAGTAGTACCCATAATCCCGCAGAATCATTACCGGTCTGTTACATGTAACAATGCATTAGGTCAGACTGATGATTTTCAAACGAAGCCAGGCATGGTGGTAAATCATTATCCCCCTAACAAGTCATTTTGGAAAACACTGTTTTAAAGATGTTCAGATACTGATACTGTCACTGACTCTTCTGCTGCCAAAGTTGTGAAGTTCAGAGGCTTTGCAGCTTCACAGAGTAAGTCGCAATCAGGGACTGGTGTTGTCAGGGGCTGCATGGGGCTATGAGTTAAGGATCTATTAAAATAGGAATAATTTTCCTACCGCCTTTCCTGGGACTGTGTGGGCAGCAGTTCATTAAGGAGGCAGCTTGGGGAGCAGGGCAGATATAAGACAGTGGGGCTCAGCTATTCTCGTCCCAAATGGCACCCTATTTTCTATTTAGGGCGCTTGTCAAAAGTAGTGCACTATATAGGGAATAGGGTGCAATTTGGAACGTACAACAGACTCAGGCGTTGGAGGTTATTGATGAGTGACTGCAGTAGACCTCAGAGCTGTGCTGTTCGCTGCTGCATCAGGCACCGTTTGATGATGAGAGCAGTGTTTTAGCTTCTTTAAACAGATTGCTCAATTATTTAAAAGTGTGCTTTCTATATCAATCCCTCTTTTACATATTCTTTAAGAACCGCAGACAACTTAAATATGCAGAAGTCTTGGAATACCAGATAAGTTGACAATATAGCTCCAGCAGACAGCCAATTGATGAAAGTGCTATTATGTGTTTTGTAATGTTCTTCAAAAGTATTGCAAACTAAACATCAATAGGCGTCAATTATACACCTATTATAAACCTATTAAGACTTTTCAATTTCAAAATGCTCTTAAGGTACAATATAGTATTGTTGGTGGAACTTTCATTGAGTAGTAATGTAGTTACATGTCATTTAGTTCAATCTCCGTTTGGGGATCAAAGAAAGGACTTAACACTGAAAAACACCAAACAATAGTTGGCTGTAGATGTGAAAGTGCAGCTTATGTAAACAAATAGCCTATGAAATAGTTTGCAGCTCTACCCATTGAAAGATGGAGTGTCATATTTCAATAGTCATCTCTCCAAACTCAACTCCTGTGACATTTATCGAATTCACTGAACAAAAGCAGTGGTGGAAAAAGTACCCGATTGTCATACTTGAGTAAAAGTAAAGATATCTTAATAGAAAATGACTCAAGTGAAAGTCACCTAGTAAAATATTACTTGAGTAAATTTTTTTGGGTTTTAAACATACTTAAGTATCAAAAGTAAATGTAATTGCTAAAATATCAATCGAACGCTGCTGGCACCCGCCCACCCGACTAGAATCACCACTCTCGACGGGTCTGACCTAGAGTATGTGGACAACTACAAATACCTAGGTGTCTGGTTAGACCGTAAACTCTCCTTCCAGACTCACATTAAGAATCTCCAATCCAAAGTTAAATCTAGAATCGGCTTCCTATTTCGCAACAAAGCCTCCTTCACTCATGCTGCCAAACATGCCCTCGTAAAACTGACTATCCTACAGATCCTTGACTTTGGCGATGTCATTTACAAAATAGCCTCCAACACTCTACTCAGCAAATTGGATGTAGTCTATCACAGTGCCATCCGTTTTGTCTCCAAAGCCCCATACACTACCCACCACTGTGACCTGTACGCTCTTGTTGGCTGGTCCTCACTACATGTTCGCTCGTCAAACCCACTGGCTCCAGGCCATCTATAAATCACTACTAGGCAAATCCCCGCCTTATCTTAGCTCATTGGTCACCATAGCAGCACCCACCCGTAGTCTGCGCTCCAGCAGGTATATCTCACTGGTCATTCCCAAAGCCAACACCTCCTTTGGCCGCCATTCGTTCCAGTTCTCTGCTGCCAATGACTGGAACGAATTGCAAAAATCTCTGAAGCTGGAGACTCTTATCTCCCTCACTAACTTTAAGCATCAGTTGTCAGAGCACCTTACCGATCACTGCACCTGTACACAGCCCATCTGAAATTAGCCCACCCAACTACCTCATCCCTATATTGTTATTTATTTTGCTCTTTTGCACCCCAGTATCTCTATTTGCACATAATCTCTTGTACATCTAGCATTACAGTGTTAATACTAATTATAATTATTTTGCACTATAGCCTATTTATTGCCTTACCTCCATAACTGTTGTATTTTTTTTTGACTTTATGTTTTTTTACTCCATATGTAACTCTGTGTTGTTGTTTTTATTGCACTACTATGCTTTATCTTGGCCAGGTCGCAGTTGTAAATGAGAACTTGTTCTCAACTGGCTTACCTGGTTAAATAAAGGTGAAATAAAAATAAAATAAAAAATATACTTAAGTATCAAAATAAAAGTATAAATAATTTCAAATTCCTTATATTAAGCAAACCAGACGGCACAATTTTCTTGTTTTAAAAATTTACGGATAGCCAGGGGCAAACTCCAACACTCAGACATAATTTACAAACAAAGCATTTGTGTTTAGTGAGTCTGCCAGATCAGATGCAGCAGGGATGACAAGGGATTTTCTCTTTAAGTGTGTGAATTGGACAATTTCCATGTCCTGCTAAGCATTCAAAATGTAACGAGTACTTTTGGGTGTCAGGGAAAATGTATGGAGTAGAACTTACATTATTTTCTTTAGGAATCTAATGAAGTAAAAGTAAAAGTTGTCAAAAATATAAATATTAAAGTAAAGTACAGATACCCAAAAAAAGTACTTATGTAGTACTTTAAAGTATTTTTACTTAAGTACTTTACACCACTGGTTCAAGCATAGCCGCGGGAAGTAGGGGAGCTGAGGGTGCTTCAGCACCCCCTGAAAAATCATTCGGAAAGTATTCAGACCCCTTCACTTTTTCCACATTTTGTTATGTTACAGCCTTATTCTAAAATTGATTAAATAAATAAAAATCCTCATCAATCTACACACAATACCCCATAATGACCAAGCGAAATAACAGGGAGGTCACCAAGAACCCGATGGTCACTCTGACAAAGCTCCAGAGTTCCTCTGTGGAGATGGGAGAACATTCCAGAAGGACAACCATCTCTGCAGCACTCCACCAATCAGGCCTTTATGGTAGAGTGGCCAGACAGAAGACACATATCAGTAAAATGCATATGACAGCCCACTTGGAGTTTGCCGAAAGGCACCTAAAGGACTCTCAGACCGGGATGAAGGTTCACCTTCCAACAGGACAACGACCCTAAGCACACAGCCAAAACAATGCAGGAGTGGCTTCGGGACAAGTCTCTGAATGTCCTTGAGTGGCCCAGCCAGAGCCCGGACTTGAACCCAATCGAACATCTCTGGAGAGACATGAAAATAGCTGTGCACTACGCACCCCAGCCAACCTGACAGCGCTCGAGAGGATCTGCAAATAATATTGGGAGAATCTCCCCAAATACAGGTGTACCAAGCTTGTAGCGTCATACCCAAGAAGACTCGAGGCTGTAATCGCTGCCAAAGGTTATTCAACAAAGTACTGAGTAAAGGGTCTGAAAACGTATGTCAATGTGAAATATCTGTTTTTTTATTTTTATACATTTGTAAAAATTTGTAAAAACCTTTTTTTGCCTTGTCGTTATGGGGAATTTTGTGTAGTATGATGAGGAAAAAAACAATGTAATCAATTTTAGAATAAGGCTGTAATGTAACAAAATGTGGAAAATGTGAAGGAGTCTGAATACTTTCTGAATGCATTATGTATATATATAGTACCAGTAAAAAGTTTGGACACACATACTCATTCAAGGATTATTCTTTATTTCTTACTATTTTTTTTGTTGTTGTAGAATAATAGTGAAGACATCAACACTATGAAATGACACATATGGAATCATGTAGTAACCATAAAAGTGTTAAACAAATCAAAATATATTTATATTTGAGATCCTTCAAATAGCCACCCTTTACCTTGATGATAGCTTTGCATTCTCTCAACCAGCTTCATGAGGTATTCACCTGGATTGCATTTCAATTAACAAGTGTGCCTTCTTAAAAGTTAATTTATGCGTTTGAGCCAATCAGTTGTGTTGTGACAAGGTATACAGAAGATAGCCCTATTTGGTAAAAGACCAAGTCCATATTATGGCAAGAACAGCTTCACTAAGCCCTCACTAACTTTAAGCATCAGTTGTTAGAGCACCTTACCGATCACTGCACCTGTACACAGCCCATCTGAAATTAGCCCACCCAACTACCTCATCCCCATATTGTTATTTATTTTGCTCATTTGCACCCCAGTATCTCTATTTGCACATAGTCTCTTGCACATCTATCATTCCAGTGTTAATACTAATTTTAATTATTTTGCACTATGGCCTATTTATTGCCTTACCTCCATAACTTGCTACATTTGAACACACTGTATATATATTTTATATTTTCTGTTGTATTTTTGACTTTATGTTTTGTTTTACCCCATATGTAACTCTGTGTTGTTGTTTTTAATCGCACTGCTTTGCTTTATCTTGGCCAGGTCGCAGTTGTAAATGAGAACTTGTTCTCAACTGGCTTACCTGGTTAAATAAAGGTAAAATAAATAAATATATATATTTTTTTTTTTAAATAAGCAAAGAGAAACGACAGTCCATCATTACTTTAAGACATGAAGGTCAGTCAATAAATAACATTTCAAGTGCAGTCGCAAAAACCATCAAGCGCTACGATGAGGACCACCACAGGAATGGAAGACCCAGAGTTACCTCTGCTGCAGAGGATAAGTTCATTAGAGTTACCAGCCTCAGAAATTGCAGCCCAAATAAATGCTTCACAGAGTTCAAGTCACAGACACATCTCAACATCAACTGTTCAGAGGGGACTGTGTGAATCAGGCCTGCATGGTCGAATTCCTGCAAGAAGCCACTTCTAAAGGACACCAATAAGAAGAAGAGACCTGCTTGGGCTAAGACACACGAGCAATGGACATTAGACCGGTGGAAATGTGTCCTTTGGTCTGGAATCCAAATTGGAGATCTTTAGTTCCAACCGCTGTGTCTTTGTGAGACGTGGTGTGGGTGTAGTTCCCACCGTAAAGCATGGAGGAGGAGGTGTTATGGTATGGGGGTGCTTTGCTGGTGACACTGTCTGTGATTTATTTAGAATTCAAGGCACACTTAACCAGAATGGCTACCACAGCATTCTGCAGTGATATGCCATCCCATCTGGTTTGGGCTTAGTGGGACTGTCATTTGTTTTTTAACAGGACAATGACCCAAGACACCTCCAGGCTGTGTAAGGGCTATTTTACCAAGAAAGAGAGTGATGGAGTGCTGCATCAGATGACCTGGCCTCCACAATCCCCCGACCTCAACCCAATTGAGATGGTTTGGGATGAGTCGGACAGCAGAGTGAAAGAAATGCAGCCAACAAGCGCTCAGCATATGTGGGAACTCCTTCAAGATTGTTGGAAAAGCATTCCAGGTGAAGCTGGTTGAGAGAATGCCACAAGTGTGAAAAGCTGTCATCAAGGCAAAGGGTGGCTATTTGAAGAATCTCAAATATAAAATATATTTAAATTTGTTTAACCCTTTTTTGGTTACTACACGATTCCATATGTGTTATTTCATAGTTTTTATGTCTTCACTCATATTCACCTGTCATGGGGTTCTGAAGGTGGGTGTGGTGCAGGAATCAAGCGCAGGACGCAGAAGCTAAGTCCAAAAGACTTTAGTGAGTAATTCACGTAGGACACGAGAACACCAAGCCCGGAGGTGAAATAACGGCGCACACAGGCGTCAAACAAAAGGGCGCACAAACATGTGCGAAAACCTCTCCAAACACGGAGGGAAGAATACGTAGCTCCGAACACCAAACAGAGGAGCAATCACACACAACACCATACACACATAACGAGAACTAAATAGGATACTAATGGGGACTAACTAGACACAGGTGAACAACATCCAGACAAAACCAAACGAACATGAAACATAGATCGGTGGCAGCTAGTACTCCGGGGACGACGACCGCCGAAACCTGCCCGAACAAGGAGGAGGAGCAGCCTCGGCCGAAACCGTGACAGTACCCCCCCCCTTGACGCGCGGCTCCAGCCGTGCGCCGACCCCGGCCTCGGGGACGACCAGGAGGGCGCGGAGCAGGGCGCGCGGGATGGTCCCGGTGGAACTCCGACAGGAGAGATGGGTCTAGGATGTCCATCCGCGGCACCCAGCACCGCTCCTCCGGGCCGTACCCCTCCCACTCCACGAGATACTGGAGACCCCCCATCCGGCGTCTTGAGTCCAAGATGGACCGAACGGTGTACGGCGGAGCCCCCTCGATGTCCAGTGGGGGCGGAGGAGTCTCTCCTATCTCACCTTCCTGGAGTGGACCAGCTACCACCGGCCTGAGAAGAGACACATGGAACGAGGGGTTAATATTCTTATATTCAACAGGCAGATGTAACCTATAACACACCTCGTTCAATCTTCTCAGGACTTTAAAAGGCCCCACAAACCGCCGACCCAGCTTCCCGCAGGGCAGGCGGAGGGGTAGGTTTCTGGTAGAGAGACAGACTCGATCTCCGGGTGCGTACACCGGCCCCTCACTGCGGTGGAGATCGGCGCTCGCCTTGTGACGACGGATGGCCCGCTGCAGATGGACGTGTGCAGCGTTCCACGTCTCCTCCGAGCACCTCATCCAATCATCCACCGCAGGGGCCTCGATCTGGCTCTGCTGCCAAGGTGCCAGAACCGGCTGGTAACCTAACACACATTGGAAGGGGGTTAGGTTGGTAGAGGAGTGGCGGAGAGAGTTCTTGGCCATCTCGGCCCAGGGAATGTACCGAGCCCACTCCTCAGGCCGGTCCTGGCAATACGACCTCAGAAACCTACCCACATCCTGGTTGACTCGTTCTACCTGCCCGTTACTCTCCGGGTGGTACCCTGAGGTAAGGCCCACCGAGACCCCCAAACGTTCCATGAACGCTCTCCATACTCGGGAGGTAAACTGGGGGCCTCGATCAGACACTATATTCTCGGGTACCCCGTAATGCCGGAAGACGTGGGTAAATAGGGCCTCTGCGGTTTGTAGGGCAGTAGGAAGACCCGACATAGGGAGAAAACGACAGGCCTTAGAGAACCGGTCCACAACGACCAGGATGGTGGTATTCCCCTGAGAGAGGGGAAGGTCTGTCACAAAATCCACCGAGAGGTGGGACCATGGTCGTTGTGGAATGGGCAGGGGTTGTAACTTAACCCTGGGCAGGTGTCTGGGCGCCTTACACTGGGCGCACACCGAGCAGGAGGATACATAAACCCTCATGTATCCTGGCTAACGTGGGCCACCAGTATTTAGTGCTAAGACAATGCACTGTCCGGCCAATACCCAGATGTCCAGAGGAGGGTGACGTGTGAGTCCAGTAAATGAGTCGATCCCGAATCTCGAGCGGAACGTACTTCCGACCCTCAGGACACTGTGGAGGGCTGGGGTCGGTACGCAACGCCCGCTCGATTTCGGCATCGACCTCCCACACCACCGGTGCCACAAGACAAGACTCCGGTAGTATGGGAGTAGGCTCAACGGACCTCTCCTCCCTGTCATACCGCCGGGACAGCGCATCTGCCTTACCATTCTGGGACCCAGGGATGTACGTGATTTTAAATACGAACCTGGCGAGAAACATACTCCATCGAGCCTGGCGAGGGTTCAGTCTCCTCGCTGCCCGGATGTACTCCAGGTTCCGATGGTCAGTCAAAATGAGGAAAGGGTGTTGAGCCCCCTCAAGCCAATGCCTCCACACCTTAAGGGCCTGAACTACAGCTAACAGCTCCCTGTCCCCGACGTCATAATTTCGCTCCGCCGGGCTGAGCTTTTTTGAGTAAAATGCACAGGGGCGGAGTTTAGGTGGCGTGCCAGACCGTTGAGAGAGCACGGCCCCTATACCGGCTTCAGACGCGATCCACCTCCATTCTCACCCCTGACGCGGTCAACCGATAACCCAAAAAGGAGACCGACTCCTGGAAAAACAGACATTTCTCTGCCTTGACATATAGGTCGTGCTCCAACAGCCTCCTCAATACACGACGCACCAGGGCTATATGCTCGGCTCGGGTAGACGAGTACACTAGAATGTCATCAATGTACACGACCACCCCTTGCCCCTGCATATCCCGGAAAATGTCATCTACGAAGGATTGGAAGACTGATGAAGCATTCATCAACCCATATGGCATGACGAGATACTCGAAATGACCTGACGTGGTACTAAACGCTGTTTTCTATTCGTCGCCCTCCCTAATGCGCACCAAGTTATACGCGCTCCTGAGATCCAGTTTTGTGAAAAAACGCGCTCCATGCAATGACTCCGTCATGGTCGCAATCAGAGGGAGTGGATAACTGTATTTCACAGTAATCTGATTGAGACCACGGTAATCGATGCACGGGCGCAACCCTCCATCTTTTTTCTTCACAAAAAATAAGCTCGAGGAGGCGGGAGAAGTGGAGGGCCGTATGTATCCTTGTCTCAAAGATTCATCTATGTAAGTTTCCATAGCTTTTCTCTCCTCTTGAGACAAAGGATACACGTGGCTCCGTGGGAGCACTGCTCCTGCCTGGAGATCAATCGCACAATCCCCCTGTCTATGAGGAGGCAACTGCGTCGCCCTAGCTTTACTAAACACGAGAGCTAAATCCCCATATTCAGGCGGAATGTGCAGTGCGGGAACTTGGTTTGGACTTTCCACCGAAGTCGCCCCTACGGAAACACCCAGACATCGCCCCTCACACTGAGCAGACCACCCATCGAGAGCCCTCTGTTGCCACGAAATAGCAGGGTTATGGGTGCTTAACTAGGGAATTCCCAGCACCACCGGGTACGCAGGAGAGTCGATCAGATACAACTGTATAGTCTCCTCATGACCCCCCTGCGCACACATCCTAAGTGGCGCTGTGACTTCCCTAATCAACCCCGACCCCAACGGGCGGCTATCTAAAGCATGGACGGGAAAAGGCTTGTCAACAGGTAGGAGAGGGATCCCTAAATCTAAACAAAACTTCCGATCAACAAAATTCCCAGCTGCGCCTGAATCTACTAGCGCCTTATGCTGGGAATGAGGTGCAACCTGTGGAAAACAAACAGGTATACAAAAGTGCGCAACAGAGAGCTCTGGGTAAGTGGGGCGTCTACTCACCTGGGAAGCCTCCCCAGTGCGTGGCCTGTTGTCTCCTCCCTCGGGGAACCCTCCCCAGCACCTGGCCGCAGTGTGCCCTCCACGACCGCACTTGGTGCAGGGGACAGGCCCCCTCGGGCTCCTCCTCCTCCTTCCTCTAGCGCCAGCACCCCCGAGCTCCATAGGGCTCGGCTCGGAGGTGCCGGAGGGTGGAATGGACGGACCCCACTCGGGACGTCCACGGGTGGCCAGCAGGGTGTCCAGACGGATGGACATATCGACCAACTGGTCGAAGGTGAAATTGGTGTCCCTGCAGGCCAACTCACGTTGAACGTCCTCCCATAGGCTACATCGAAAATGGTCGATGAGGGCCCGTTCATTCCACCCTGCGTCTGCCGCTAGAGTCCGGAACTCCAGCGCGAACTCCTGTGCGCTCCTCCTCCCCTGTCTCAGGTGGACTAGACGCTCCCCCGCCGCTTTGCCCTCAGGTGGATGGTCGAACACGGCCTTGAAGCGACGGGAGAACTCGGCGTAGGAGATGGTGGTGGCGTCCATCCTCCTCCACTCGGCGTTGGCCCATTCCAACGCCTTGCCCGTGAGACAGGAGATGAGGGCGGAAACACTCTCGTGTCCCGAGGGCACCGGGTGGACAGTGGCCAGGTAGAGCTCCACCTGCAGGAGGAACCCCTGACACCCGGCAGCTGTTCCGTCATACGCCCTCGGGAGCGAGAGCCGAATCCCACTGGGTTCCGGACCTGGGACTGGTGGACCGGCCGATGGCGGTGGCAGGGTAGGTGGAGGTGTGGGTACCCCTCTGGACTCCCATCGGTGCAGGGTGTTGATGACGTCCTGAAGAGCGGTCCCCAGTTGTCGTATCTGGTCATCCTGGCCGCGGACATGCTCCTCCAGCGACTCAGGCGTGACGGTTGCTCCTGCTGATTCCATTCAATTGGTGTGTGATTCTGTCATGGGGTGCTGAAGGTGGGTGTGGTGCAGGAATCAAGCGCAGGACGCAGAAGCTAAGTCCAAAAGACTTAAGTGAGTAATTCACGTAGGACACGAGAACACTAAGCCCGGAGGCGAAATAACGGTGCACACAGGCGTCAAACAAAAGTGTGCACAAACATGTGCGAAAACCTCTCCAAACACGGAGGGAAGAATACGTAGCTCCGAACACCAAACAGAGGAGCAATCACACACAACACCATACACACACAACGAGAACTAAATAGGACACTAATGAGGACTAACTAGACACAGGTGTACAACATCCAGACAAAACCAAACGAACATGAAACATAGATCGGTGGCAGCTAGTACTCCGGGGACGACGACCGCCGAAACCTGCCCGAACAAGGAGGAGGAGCAGCCTCGGCCGAAACCGTGACATCTACAATGTAAAAAATAGTAAAAATAAAGAAAAGCCCTTGAATGAGTAGATGTGTCCAAACCTTTGACTGGTACTGTACCCGCAAAACACCAGTCTCAACGTCAACAGTGAAGAGGCGACTCCACCTTCTAGGCAGAGTTGCAATGAAAAAGCCATATCTCAGACTGCCCATCTTAATCTTTTATTTTTATTGGCCAGTCTGAGATATGGCTTTTTCTTTGCAACTCTGCCTAGAAGGTCAGAATCCCGGAGTAGCCTCTACACTGTTAACGTTTAGACTGGTGTTTTGCGGGTACTATTTAATGAAGCTGCCAGTTAAGGACCTGTGACGCATCTGTTTCTCAAACTAGACGCTCTAATGTATTTGTCCTCTTGCTCAGTTGTGTACCGGGGCCTCCCACTCCTCTTTCTATTCTGGTTAGAGCCAGTTTGTGCTGTTCTGTGAAGGGAGTAGTACACAGCGTTGTACGAGATCTTCAGTTTATTGGCAATTTCTCACATGGTATAGCCTTGTAATGAGGTGTGAATGAAGGAGTCAGGCGCAGGAGGTAAAACACCGAAGTCCAGAGTTTATTCCGTTTACATAAATACAATGCACCAAGCGTCAAAACGAAACTATCACAAGGAAAATATTCCACCTTGGCAATAACAAATGGAAGAGTAGCTCAACCGAGGTACTCGGTCTCACAATGAAACAATCACTCACGAAGACAAGGGGAACAGAGGGACACATACTAATTAGGGGAATGAGCACCAGGTGTGTGTGATTGACAAGACATGACAAGTGGAGTGATGAGATTGGGATCGGCAGTAGCTAGTAAGCCGGTGACGGCGAACGCCGAAACCTGCCCGAACAAGGAGGGGAGGCAGCCTCGGCGGAAGTCGTGACAGTACGTTCCATGAACGCCTTCCAGACTCTAGACGTGAACTGGGGAACTCGGTCGGACACTATATCCTCTGGTACCCCGTAGTGCCGGAAGAAGTGAGTAAACAGAGCCTCCGCAGTTTGTAGGGCCGTGGGGAGACCGGGCAGAGGAAGGTGGTGGCAGGACTTCGAAAAGCGATCCACAACGACCAGGATAGTGGTGTTACCTTGGGAGAGGGAAAGATCAGTAAGAAAATCAATACTAAGGTGAGACCATGGTCGTTGTGGAACTGGTAAAGGTTGTAGCTTACCCGCTGGGAGGTGCCTAGGTGCCTTACTCTAGGCGCACATTGAGCAGGAGGAAACATACACCCTCATGTCCCTAGCCAAGGTAGGCCACCAGTATTTCTCAGTCAGGCAGCGCATTGTACGACCAATAACTGGATGACCAGAGGAGGGTGACGTGTGTCCCCAGTAGATCAGACGATCACGGATAAGCGCAGGCACGTACTGCAGCCCAGCTGGACACTGGTGGAGATGGATCTGTGCGTAATGCCTGCGCTATATCCGCGTCCATCACCCATACTACCGGCGCCACAATGCATGAGGCCGGGAGTATGGGGGTGTTGTCTCTGGGCCTCTCCTCTGTGTCATACAGCCGAGACAGTGCATCTGCCTTCACGTTCTTCTTACCCGGAATGTATGAGAGTGTGAAATCAAACCGGGTGAAGAAGAGGGCCCACCTGGCCTGGCGAGTATTCAGCCTTCTCGCTGCCCGAATGTACTCCAGGTTACGGTGGTCTGTCCAAATGAGGAAAGGGTGTTTCGCCCCTTCGAGCCAATGCCTACACACCGTCATAGCTCGGACAACAGCCAGCAGCTCCCGATCACCAACGCCGTAGTTCTGCTCCGCCGAGCTGAGCTTCTTCGAAAAGAAGGCACAGGGGCGGAGCTTGGGTGGCGTGCCCGAGCGTTGGGATAAGACAGCGCCTATCCCTACCTTGGACGCATCCACCTCCACTACGAACAGTAGTGACGGATCGGGTTGAGCCAATACCAGGGCGGAGGTGATTAGACCCCACAATCTACTGAAGGCCAAATCAGCCTCAGCAGACCAACGGAGCCGGGACAGCCCACCCTTCAACAAGGAGGTAATGGGAGCTGCGACCTTGCCAAAGCCCCGAATAAACCTCCAATAGTAGTTGGCAAAGCCAAGGAAGCGCTGCACCTCCTTCACCGTGGTTGGAGTCGGCCAATTACGCACGGCTGAAATGCGATCTCCTCCATCTCCACACCTGTGGTAGTAATGCGGTATCCGAGGAAGGAGATCGACTGCTGGAAAAACTCACACTTCTCTGCCTTGGCAAAAATATCATTTTCCAGCAGTCGGACCAGTACCTTGCGAACCAGGGACACATGCTCGGCGAGCGTAGAGGATTACACCATGATGTCATCGATGTAGACCACCACACCGCGACCAACTATGTCCCGAAACACCTCGTTCACAAAGGACTGGAAAACGGATGGAGCATTCATCAAACCGTAGGGCATCACCAGGTATTCATAATGCCCCGATGTTGTGCTGAATGCTGTTTTCCACTCCCCCCCTTCCCGAATACGCACCAGGTTGTAGGCACTCCTGAGGTCTAATTTGGTGAAAAAACGGGCCCCATGCATTGACTCAATCATTGAAGGAATGAGGGGAAGAGGATAACTAAATCGTACCGTCACCTTATTCAGTGGTCGATAATGTTAGATTAATTTGTATTTTAAGAATAATGACTAAAGGATTTCACCCCAAATACAGTATAAATGTGTGAACGGTGTTAAGAGTTATAATGTAGTGGCAACCCACTAACAAAGGGGGGCGGGACTAAACATTCCAGGGTGAAGGAGACTGCGGAAACTGTTTAAGAAAGCCTCCTAAAGGTGGGCGGAGCAAAGTTTTTGGCGCCAGAGCTCTCCATGAATAAAAATACAGATCATTATTGCTGGTTGTGGACCTTGAATCATTTATGATTAAAACCAGAGCCTTACAACCCCTGGTAATGATTCAAGCTTAGGTTGAATTAGAGATAGAAATTATCATGACAGATAATCAATGCACGGGCGTAAACCGTCATCTTTCTTCTTCACAAAGAAGAAACTCGAGGAAGCAGGTGAAGTGGAGGGACGTATATACCCCTGGTGCAGGGACTCAGTGACGTATGTTTCCATAGCCTCCGTCTCAGCCTGCGACAGGGGATACACATGACTCCTTGGAGTTACAGCGTCTACCCGAAGGTTTATCGCGCAATCCCCCTCCCAATGAGGTGGTAATTTAGTCGCTTGCGTCTTGGAAAACGCGAGCACCAGATCATGGTACCGAGCTACTCGCTCTCACAATGAAACAATCACTCACAAAGACAAGGGGAACAGAGGGAACACTTATACACATACTAATTAGGGGAATGAGCACCAGGTGTGTGTGATTGACAAGACAAGACATGACAAGTGGAGTGATGAGAATGGGATCGGCAGTAGCTAGTAAGCCGGTGACGACGAACGCCGAAACCTGCCCGAAAAAGGAGGCGAGGCAGCCTTGGCGGAAGTCGTGACAAGCTTTCATTTCTCAGAATAAGAATAGACTGACGAGTTTCAGAAGAAAGTTATTTGTTTCTGGCCATTTTGAGCCTGTAATCGAACTCACAATTGCTGATGCTCCAGATACTCAACTAGTCTAAAGAAGGCTAGTTTTATTGCTTCTTTAATCAGCACAACAGTTTTCAGCTGTGCTAACATAATTGCAAAAGGGTTTTCTAATGATCAATTAGCCTTTTAAAATGATAAACTTGGATTAGCAAACACAACGTGCCATTGGAACACAGGACTGATGTTTGCTGATAATGGGCCTCTGTACGCCTATGTAGATATTCCATTAAAAATCAGCAGTTTCCATCTACAATAGCCATTTACAACATTAACCATTTCAACACTGTATTTCTGATCAATTTGATGTTATTTTAAATGGACAAAAAATTGCTTTTCTTTCGAAAACAAGGACATTTCTTAGTGACCCCAAACTTTTGAACGGTAGTGTAAATATATATATATCATACATATATATATATATATATATATATATATATATATATATATATATATATATATATATACACTACCAGTCAAAAGTGAATACTTTCCGAATGCATTGTGTGTATATATATAGAGTACCAGTCAAAGGTTTGGACACACCTACTCATTCAAGGGTTATTCTTTATTTCTTACTATTTTTTACATTGTATAATAATATTGAAGACATCAGAACTATGAAATAACACATATGGAATCATGTAGTAACAAAAAAAGTGTTAAACAAATCAAAATATATTTTATATTTGAGATTCTTCAATTAGCCACCCTTTGCCTTGATGACAGCTTCACACTATTGGCATTCTCTCAACCAGCTTCATGAGGTAGTCACCTGGAATGCATTTTAATTAACAGGTGTGCCTTCATAAAAGTTAATTTGTTAAATAAAGAAAAAACCTTTAATGAGTAGCTGTATCCAAACTTTTGACTGGTACTGTATATATATATATATCTATAAATAAACATATTTTTTCACAAAAGTAGTCCACTGGGCCTTTACTTGTATTAGCGGACTGATTATAGACATCTTTTAGCAGGGGCAAAAAAAAAATTCTGCATCTCAGCTTTGGCAATAAATGTAGATGTACAATTAAGAACAGTATCTTGCACGATTCAATCGTTGGAGTTATAAGAGTTGTTGCCCTGTCCCTGTCCTTAAACATTTACATTAAAAGGTGCAATGTTATAAATAATCCACATCAAATGGAATATTTTTCTTGATCAAATAACATGGAAAACAACCGCTTTTTGTGCAGTATGTATTTACCATCCTTACAAATCACTTAATATAAATGTACATTACTGTATTGTACATAGGCTGGTCATATAGGTTTGTACCTGTAGACTTTCCATCACCATGAAGAAAAGCAATGCACAATACATTAATTTAGTACATTCAGACATCATGTGGTTTATGATGAGGTGATAAGGTGATGATGTGATGATGTGGCTCAATTGGTAGAGCATGGCACTTGGGGGACCAGTATGATAAAGTGTGCATAAAGTGTGCACTCACTACCGTAAGTTTCTCTGGGAAAAGTGTCTACTAACATGGAAAAGGAATGAATAGACCATTTTAGTTTTCACATGTAAGTAAATTGCATTTGCAAAGTATTTCAAGAAAGTATTTTTATGTTCCATGAGTATTATCAGATTAACTATTTTGTACGCCTACAGATAATTATCAGACTCAAGTTACAAATGCTGGTAAACACTCAAATACATTTAGTTTTTAAAAAGTCACAAAAGTAGTGCGCTGGGCCTTTACTAGTCCTGTATTAAATATATATTTTCAAACCCCCCCCCCCCCTCCCCCTGCCCATTTCAGACACATCCATTGTCTCTCTTCACTCAACAAGGATGAGCATCAGAGAATCTCAAGAACCAAACTAATTAAAGTGTAACGTAATACAGCGTTGCTCTACACTCTTAGAATTACTGGTGACTCGAGGAACCCTGGAGATCCTCAAGGAACCATTGTTAGTCAATGGTCCATATTTGCACCTTTGGTTAGTTCAGGGGTTCTTGGAGGAACCTTTAATGTTGCAATGTAGCAACAGGTTCCTGGAGTGGAGGCGTGACTTAGTAGGGATGTGGCTTGCAGATAGATATTTTTTTGGCTACCCGTTAGAGCAAATGTCATTCCAGTTAATCTGTTCTGTTGTATTGTCATCACATGTTGAATTTGAGCTCTAACAGTTTTGTATTTTCAGTGAGGCTAACATCATTATACACAAACATGTACGGTGGAGATTTTCTGGGGTATCCTTTTCTCTACCCTCTTCTATATCGCTGTTGTTTTATTTTCTTTTGATGGACTAGTGGACAGTGCTAGTAACAGTGGCTGCGGTTGGTGCTGACAACTGAAGGACTTTCTTCAGACGGCTGTTCATCGTTCCTTCCCCACTAGGGAATCCATCCGTAGACGGCACAAGGTATGTACAGAGAACTGCCTCCATGAATGCACTCACACAAATCACACAAATCCTGTGACTTGTGACTGCAGGCCGCCCAACAACCTGCCCGCTTGAACCCATCCCCTCCTCCCTTCTCCAGACCATCTCCGGTGACCTTCTCCCCTACCTCACCTCGCTGATCAACTCATCCTTGACCGCTGGCCATGTCCCTTCCGTCTTCAAGAGAGCGAGAGTTGCTCCCTTCTCCAAAAAACCAACACTCGACCCCACTGATGTCAACAACTACAGACCAGTATCCCTTCTTTCTTTTCTTTCCAAAACTATTGAGCGTGCCGCCTTTAGCCAACTCTCTTGCTATCTCTCTCAGAATGACCTTCTTGATCCAAACCAGTCAGGTTTCAGGACTGGTCATTCAACTGAGACTGCTCTTCTCTGTGTCACGGAGACTCTCCGCACTGCTAAAGCTAACTCTCTCTCCTCTGCTCTTGTCCTTCTAGACCTGTCTGCTACCTTTGATACTGTGAACCATCAGATCCTCCTCTCCACCCTCTCCGAGCTGGGCATCTCCGGCGCGGCTCACTCCTGGATTGCGTCCTACCTGACAGGTCGCTCCTACCAAGTGGCGTGGCGGGAAGCTGTCTCCGCACCACGTGCTCTCACCACTGGTGTCCCCCAGGGCTCGGTTCTAGGCCCTCTCCTTTTCTCCCTATACACCAAGTCACTTGGCTCTGTCATATCCTCACATGGCCTTTCCTATCATTGCTACGCTGACGATACACAACTAATCTTCTCCTTTCCCCCTTCTGATAACCAGGTGGCGAATCGCATCTCTGCATGTCTGGCAGACATATCAGTATGGATGACGGATCACCACCTCAAGCTGAACCCTGGCAAGACGGAGCTGCTCTTCCTCCCGGGAAGGACTGCCCGTTCCATGATCTCGCCATCACGGTTGACAACTCCGCTGTGTCCTCCTCCCAGAGTGCGAAGAGCCTAGGCGTGACCCTGGACAACACCCTGTCGTTCTCCGCCAACATCAAGGCGGTGACCCGCTCCTGCAGGTTCATGCTCTACAACATTCGGAGAGTGCGACCCTGTCTTACACAGGAAGCGGCGCAGGTCCTGGTCCAGGCACTTGTCATCTCCCGTCTGGACTACTGCAACTCGCTGTTGGCTGGCCTCCCTGCCTGTGCCATTAAACCCCTACAACTCATCCAGAATGCCGCAGCCCGTCTGGTGTTCAACCTTCCCAAGTTCTCTCACGTCACCCCCTCCTCCGCACACTCCACTGGCTTCCAGTTGAAGCTCGCATCCGCTACAAGACCATGGTGCTTGCCTATGGAGCAGTGAGGGGAACGGCACCTCTGTACCTTCAGGCTCTGATCAGTCCCTACACCCAAACGAGGGCATTGCGTTCATCCACCTCTGGCCTGCTGGCTCCCTTCCTCTGCGGAAGCATAGCTCCCGCTCAGCCCAGTCAAAACTGTTCGCTGCTCTGGCACCCCAATGGTGGAACAAGCTCCCTCACGACGCCAGGACAGCGGAGTCACTCACCACCTTCCGGAGACATTTGAAACCCCACCTCTTTAAGGAATACCTGGGATAGGATAAAGTATTCCTTCCCCCAAATTGTAAAGTGGTTATCCCACTGGCTATAGGGTGAACGCACCAATTTGTGAGTCGCTCTGGCTAAGAGCGTCTGCTAAATGACGTTAATGTGCCCTTGAGCAAGGCACTTAACCCTAATTGCTCCTGTAAGTCGCTCTGGATAAGAGCGTCTGCTAAATGACTAAAATGTAATGTAAAAATGAATACACCTAACGACAGTTTGTGAGCGCTCCATGGCAGCCCAGGCTGATGGCCATACCCCCACCCGCACCCCCACCCCACTTCTCCCTCTCCATCTCTCTACCCTTTCCTCCCTCTACACCTATCCCTCTCACGGAACCAGACCAGAACCAGGAACCATTATTCAACACACCAGAAGAGATGCAGAGGGAGGACCAAAGATCTAGACCTATGCCGGAGCGAGCAGACCACAGTGGAGTACCATCACTGACATCCGGGTCTTGGGCTTCCAGGTGTGTCTGCTCACTCCTCAGGTTGTCCTTCCTCCCCTCTGCAGATCCAACACCAGTCCCAGTTCCAGACCCAGCACCAGCACCAGCACCAGCACCAGACCCAACACCATGGGCCTCATTCATAACTGTTGTGTAGATTTTGCACTAAATAACTGAGTGAGCCATTTCTGAAAAATCTGTGCACAGACAAAAATATTGAGATTTATAAACTTGGTGCACGCCATACATACGCATGTTTCCCGTTATAAATCAGACCTTTCATAAAACTGTGGAGCATGAACAAGCATTATAACGCCGCCTGGAAAATGCCTCCATTCACCTTTTATGGTGACAATAACGCCCTTTATTTTCTGTATAATGTGGAACTATTGGCATTAGGCCATGGCATGCAAAATACAAACTGTTCTTTAATATTTATTTATCAATAGTTTATCAATAGATTATTGGGTTTATGTGTCCTGCCTTGGTATGCTATAGTCTCTGAGATTAAATAGGGAATGATGTCGCGCTCCTATCCCACAGCAATACTGTCAAATACTTTAAATAAGCCACCGGTCTAGACACTGTGTTGGCAGAATTTTTTAATCTTCAGCAGTAATTTACTCTGTGTCTGTGTCAGGACTGTGTCAGTTTCTGAAGGAGAAAACAATAGTAAATTGTCTTGGACCGGTCAGCAGAATGTTTGAATTCAACAATGTTTTCCATCAACTTTTCCTCCAACCTAAATATGGTCTGCCCGCGAATTCTGAAACATTGTAGGGCAGGCAAAGAAATGCAATTACAGTACTTACAGTAGTTACAGTTCTATTTCTCATGTATTTTATAGTGCTACTGATATTCATTACTGTATTGTTGGGAAAGAGCAAGAAAGGCAGTTCATTGCACCTGACAATAAAAACTTAACTTGATGCATAGGCCTACTTCAATGTAAACGATCTGCTGTTAAATTCGACTGTATACCGGTATTATTAACCGCACTGCCTATGATATTGCAAAACATGAAAGCCTACTAGGTCCAATTAAATGAGAGATGTGCATGGTAATTTGTTGTATGGGTCCTTCGGGAATATGTGGGAAAAGGTGAGGAATAATAAAATAGGAAAAAGATTCCTATGTCTAATTATTTTAGATTCTAAAATTAAAACACAGATTTTCGCTCGTCACTAACGGCAAATGGTTGCATTTTTCTTAATATGTTTTTACATTTTTTTGAATGAATAAGCTTATCATCATATCCCCCATTTCCACAAAATACTTACTTGCCAGCTTGCATTACAACTTTTCAACTACTAGCAGATGTGCGTATGCATAGTTAACATTTTGCGGGGAGGAAAGCACATTCTTATGTCAAGTTCAGTTTCTATAAATGCCAACCTTTGAATGAAAACTGGCACATTTTGGGGCCTATTTCATACCTATGGCCGGTGTGAGCAGGCCACTGGGGAGTGCAATCACTGACCTCTGGGTCTTGGGCTTCCAGGTGTGTCTGCTCGCTCCTCAGGATGTCCTTTTTACCCTCTGCAGACCCAACACCAATCCCATCACCAGCACCAGAGCACTAGACAAGGTGCGAAGGAGGGACCAATGATCTTCACCCGGAGCGAGCAGGTCTCAGGAATACCACCATTGACATCTGGGTCTAGGGCTCCCTTGTGTGTCTGATTGCTCCTCAGGTTGTACAGCTTGCCCTCTACAGACCCAGCACCTGCACCAGCCCCAGTTCCCTTTTCCTGGCTCCTGTTTCCCGGTCCCCTGTCCCAGCACCAGACTCAGCCCCAACCCAAGGTTTCCAGTCCCGGCCCCAGCACCAGCACGGTTCCCAGTCCAAGCACCAACCCCTTACCCAACCATGGACACAGCAGTGGCAACTGCAAATGCCACCCCATCCAACAACTGCCAGCCCAGCCCAGACCCCACCCCTTTCCCCTTATCCCTCCCCCAACACAAGGACACAGACCATCAACCACTCCTCCAGACTAATCACACAAGTAAAAACGACAAAATCAAACAGGCAAGACCCACTTCCCAACAGACACTGTGAAACAAACAAACAAACAAACAAACTAACTAACTAACTAACTGTGAAAATATCTCATTTTGTTATTTAATAGTTTTTTTCTTTCATATCCTTCCTTTTGGAACAGTTGATTTGCGCTTACCAGATGTTTTTCACCTGCCTTTTTTTTCTTTGCTATGATGACTTATTGATATAATGATTATTATTTGAAATGTTGATTTATGAAAGGACTGATTATCTTTAAAGCTAATTGCAATTTTGTTTACCTGTAAAATGAAGAAATCTAATAAAATGACTTTCTACAGTGGCTTGCGAAAGGATTCACCCCCCTTGGCATTTTTCCTATTTTGTTGCCTTACAACCTGGAATTAAAATGGATTTTGGGGGGTTTGTATCATTTGATTTACACAACATGCCTACCACTTTGAAGAGGCAAAATATTTTTATGTGAAACAAACAAGAAAAAATAGAAAACTTGAGCGTGCATAACTATTCACCCCCCCTAAGTCAATACTTTGTAGAGCCACCTTTAGCAGCAATTACAGCTGCAAGTCTCTTGGGGTATGTCTCTATAAGCTTGGCACATCTAGCCACTTGGATTTCTGCCCATTCTTCAAGGCAAAACTGCTCCAGCTCCTTCAAGTTGGATGGGTTTCGCTGGTGTACAGTAATCTTTAAGTCATACCACAGATTCTCAATTGGATTGAGGTCTGGGCTTTGACTAGGCCATTCCAAGACATTTAAATGTTTCCCCTAAACATTTTACATTTACGTCATTTAGCAGACACTCTTATCCAGAGCGACTTACAGTTAGTGAGTGCATACATTTTCATACTGGCCCCCCGTGGGAAACGAACCCACAACCCTGGCGTTGCAAGCGTCATGCTCTACCAACTGAGCTACAGGGGACCACTCAAGTGTTGCTTTAGCAGTATGCTTAGGGTCATTGTCCTGCTGGAAGGTGAACCTCCGTCCCAGTCTCAAATCTCTGGAAGACTGAAACAGGTTTCCCTCAAGGATTTCCCTGTATTTAGCACCATCCATCATTCCTTCAATTCTGACCACTTTCCCATTGACTGCCAATGAAAACATCCCCACAGCATGATGCTGCCAAATGGGATGGAGTTCTCGGGGTGATGAGAGGTGTTGGGTTTGCGCCAGACATAGCGTTTTCCTTGATGGCCAAAAAGCTCAATTTTTGTCTCATCTGACCAGAGTACCTTCTTCCATATGTTTGGGGAGTCTCCAACATGCCTTTTGGTGAACACCAAACGTGTTTGCTTATTTTTTTCTTTAAGCAATGGCTTTTTTCTGTCCACTCTTCCATAAAGCCCAGCTCTGTGGAGTGTACGGCTTAAAGTGGTCCTATGGACAGATACTCCAATCTCCGCTGTGGAGCTTTGCAGCTCCTTCAGGGTTATCTTTGGTCTCTTTGTTGCTGCTTGCTTGGTGATGCCCCTTGCTTAGGGGTGTTGCAGACTCTGGGGCCTTTCAGAACATATACTGAGATCGATCATGTGACACTTAGATTGCACACAGGTGGGCTTTATTTAACTAATTATGTGACTTCTGAAGGTAATTCGTTGCACCAGATCTTATTTAGGGACTTCATAGCAAAGGGGGTGAATACATATGCACACACCACCTTTCCGTTATTTATTTTTTAGAAATTTCTGAAACACATTATTTCACTTCACCAATTTGGACTATTTTGTGTATGTCCATTTAAAAAATAAATAATAATATTTCACCTTTATCTAACCAGGTAAGCCAGTTGAGAACAAGTTCTCATTTACAACTGCGACCTGGCCAAGATAAAGCAAAGCAGTGAGATAAAAACAACAACACAGAGTTACATATGGGGTAAACAAAACATAAAGTCAAAAATACAACAGAACATATGTATACAGTGTGTGTGAATGTAGTAAGTTATGGAGGTAAGGCAATAAATAAATAGGCCATAGTGCAAAAATATTTACAATTTCGTAATTAACACTGGAATGATAGATGTGCAAAAGATGATGTGCAAATAGAGATACTGGGGTGCAAATGAGCAAAATAAATAACAATATGGGGATGAGGTAGTTGGGTAGGCTAATTTCAGAATGGCTGTGTACAGGTGCAGTGATCGGTAAGCTGCTCTGACAACTGACGCTTAAAGTTAGTGAGGGAGATAAGAGTCTCCAGCTTCAGAGATTTTTGCAGTTCGTTCCAGTCATTGGCGGCAGAGAACTGGAAGGAATGGTGGCCAAAGGAGGTGTTGGCTTTGGGGATAACCAGTGAGATATACAGTACCTGCTGGAGCGCAGACTACGGGTGGGTGTTGCTATGGTGACCAGTGAGCTAGGATAAGACGGGGATTTGCCTAGCATTGATTTATAGATGACCTGATTTATAGATGACCATTACATGAAATCCCCCAAAAAACAAAATAGCAAAAACACCAAGGGAGATGAATACTTTTGCAAGGCACTGTATATGAGTTCCTCAAGCACCAATGCAAAACCCAAAGTCAGAATAGTTACAACTTTATGTAATCAATATAATCAATGTTAACATTATATTAGAATACGCAATATGCATAAATATTAAAGGAACATTTAAATTTGCAGAGTACAAACTTAACATGATGAACAGGAATAACATTTATTCCAACGGGTGCCCAAAAATAACTTACTGAAAGGCACGCCTGTCACGCACGTTGACTGATGACTCGTGGAACCAAGGCGCAGCGTGATAAGCGTACATTTTATTTCGTACACAACACACGAACAAAACAACAAAACGATACGTGAAGTCCTGAGGTTACACAACACAAACCTTTACGCAACAAGATCCCACAAACTAACTGGTGCCAACAGGCTGCCTAAGTATTGTCCCCAATCAGAGACAACGAGCTACAGCTGTCTCTGATTGGGAACCACCCTGGCCAACATAGATCAACACGATCTAGAACAAAAACATAGAGAACTAAACAATGAAAATCCACACCCTGGCTCAACATTTAAGAGTCCCCAGAGCCAGGGCGTGACAACGCCTCCAATATTCCCATAGGCTGCCACCTCTACAATATATAGAGGTTTGCCAGGTGATGTAGACGCCTCCTGGCGGCCATGTTGGAAGTCCTCCTCATCAATTCTTCCGACAACAACAGCTGTGGCTACCCCAAGCTGCATTTTAACAGTGCCTAAAACGAGTTGATTTATCACCATGTTATATTTCTGTGCAGTATTTGGCTGCTCTAACAAAGCAGGAAAAACAACAGCAATTTAAATTTTTACAGATTACCCGCAATTATGAAACACCAAGGAGATTAGACTGAAGAACTGTCAGAAACGCGAATAAACCTTTTTGCCATCAAGACCTGAATCTAGACAGCTGTCAGTACAGGGTCTGTGATGATCATTTCATCACTGGTAAGTCTGATTGATTTCTAGTTTAGTTAGCTGTTAGCGGTTATGCTAACCTGGTGTTGACAACAAAACTAAGTTAGCCAACATTAGCTATCTAAATAGCTTGTAGTCTAGCTATTAGCATGCATCTCTCTTATAGGCGGCGTGTGAGTTTCAACTTTTGGGGAAGCCATTTTTCACCATAAAAATGCACCTTCTAATAAAGCATTGCATTCATCTATCATCACATTTGCAGACTAATGTAAGCCTACTATTCCTAATGTGATGAGTAGATTGGATGGATATAATTTATTAGGCTATTAATATAACTCAATCTAATTACTGTGCATCGCTGAGCGAATAGTGGCATAGGCCTATAAGCTATATCTGAGAGACATTTATTTTATTTCCTTTGCACGGGAAAAATGTGGCCATTGATAAACACATTTCGTGCAATTCTACTACACTTTATATGACTGGAGACATTATCAGAATCATATTAATACGCCAAATCACAGGGTTGCCTAGGCTTACTCTGCTGACACTGACAAACAGATAAATAAAAACAACCTTGTCTTGAATGCAACCATCTAATCTAGGCTGATGAAAAGGGGAGACACAAATTGTACAATATGACATCCATTTAGCCTGGAGGAGGACATTATTGTCCCAAAAACTCCAGTGGCACTGACCCAATGATAATTTGTTAAGAAATATATTCACAAGGAGGACAAAGGCCTCAATGGGATGGGACAACCTGCTGTGTTGGTTGTTCCAGCCCAACAATATATTTAATCTTTATATGACACTAAAACACCTGAATGAATTAAATAAAACCAAACAATCAAAAGCCCTGATAGGTGACCTAAAGAAGTGATATTCTAACATCAGGAGCTTGTTTCTGGACACAGGTCCAGGAATGGCTGAAGGATTGCAATATTTGAATGGAGCTGACCCTGCAGATAGCCCTACTGGGTGATCTGAAAAGTAATATTCAATCGATCAATAATATAATAATACTTTTTAGCAAAGATGTTTATTTTCAAATCACAAACTGTAGAAAAAATGAGAAGAGAAAGGTTCAGAACTTTTGTAAAACCTCACAGTACAGTTGAAAAATGTATGGCAAATAGAAATCCAATATGGATGGTGTTAAGAGATAGATGGGAGATGTTGAATGGAGCGGAAGGATGGGACTAATAACAACAACTAATAACAACAAGGTAACTAGTGTAAGACATGCTGTGTCCATAATAAGTATATAGGTTATATATTGTGAGCTTTTGTGAAAGAGCACAGTTAGAAAGATATGGCATATAGAAACATACCAGATGGACATCATGAAAATGATCGGAGGAAGTTCAGGAGTAAAACCAAACAAAATATAATTATTGTGTACATAAAATGTATATAGTATGTCTAAGCATGAAGTAGAGGCCTAAGCATTGTTGTTCACTAGTTTACTCCAACTAGGGAGGGGATGGTGGGGTTGGAAAGTAATAAAGGGAAATATATATATATTTTTAAAGGATATGTATGTATATATATATATATATATATGTACAGTGGGGAGAACAAGTATTTGATACACTGCCGATTTTGCAGGTTTTCCTACTTACAAAGCATGTAGAGGTCTGTAATTTTTATCATAGGTACACTTCAACTGTGAGAGACAGAATCTAAAACAAATATCCAAAAAATCACATTGTATGATTTTTAAGTAATTAATTTGCATTTTATTGCATGACATAAGTATTTGATACATCAGAAAAGCAGAACTTAATATTTGGTACAGAAACCTTTGTTTGCAATTACAGAGATCATACGTTTCCTGTAGGTCTTGACCAGGTTTGCACACACTGCAGCAGGGATTTTGTCCCACTCTATTCCATACAGACCTTCTCCAGATCCTTCAGGTTTCGGAGCTGTCGCTGGGCAATACAGACTTTCAGCTCCCTCCAAAGATGTTCTATTGGGTTCAGGTCTGGAGACTGGCTAGGCCACTCCAGGACCTTGAGATGCTTCTTACTGAGCCACTCCTTAGTTGCCCGGGCTGTGTGTTTCGGGTCGTTGTCATGCTGGAAGACCCAGCCACGACCCATCTTCAATGCTCTTACTGAGGGAAGGAGGTTGTTGGCCAAGATCTCGCGATACATGGCCCCATCCATCCTCCCCAGAATATGGTGCAGTCGTCCTGTCCCCTTTGCAGAAAAGCATCCCCAAAGAATGATGTTTCCACCTCCATGCTTCACGGTTGGGATGGTGTTCTTGGGGTTGTACTCATCCTTCTTCTTCCTCCAAACACGGCGAGTGGAGTTTAGACCAAAAAGCTCTATTTTTGTCTCATCAGACCACATGACCTTCTCCCATTCCTCCTCTGGATCATCCAGATGGTCATTGGCAAACTTCAGACGGGCCTGGACATGCGCTGGCTTGAGCAGGGGGACCTTGCGTGCGCTGCAGGATTTTAATCCATGACGGCGTAGTGTGTTACTAATGGTTTTCTTTGAGACTGTGGTCCCAGCTCTCTTCAGGTCATTGACCAGGTCCTGCCATGTAGTTCTGGGCTGATCCCTCACCTTCCTCATGATCATTGATGCCCCACGAGGTGAGATCTTGCATGGAGCCCCAGACCGAGGGTGATTGACCGTCATCTTGAACTTCTTCCATTTTCTAATAATTGCGCCAACAGTTGTTACCTTTTCACCAAGCTGCTTTCCAATTGTCCTGTAGCCCATCCCAGCCTTGTGCAGGTCTACAATTTTATCCCTGATGTCCTTACACAGCTCTCTGGTCTTGGCCATTGTGGAGAGGTTGGAGTCTGTTTGATTGAGTGTGTGGACAAGTGTCTTTTATACAGGTAAAGATTTCAAACAGGTGCAGTTAATACAGGTAATGAGAGGAGAACAGGAGGGCTTCTTAAAGAAAAACTAACAGGTCTGTGAGAGCCGGAATTCTTACTGGTTGGTAGGTGATCAAATATGTATGTCATGCAATAAAATGCATATTAATTACTTAAAAATCATACAATGTGATTTTCTGGATTTTTGTTTTAGATTCCGTCTCTCACAGTTGAAGTGTACCTATGATAAAAATGACAGACCTCTACATGCTTTGTAAGTAGGAAAACCTGCAAAATCGGCAGTGTATCAAATACTTGTTCTCCCCACTGTATGTGTATGTATATGTATATGTAAAGTGAGGGAAAAAAGTATTTGATCCCCGCTGATTTTGTACGTTTCCCACTGACAAAACAATGATCAGTCTATAATTTTAATGGTAGGTTTATTTGAACAGTGAGAGACAGAATAACAACAAAAAAATAGAGAAAAACGCATGTCAAAAAATGTTATAAATTGATTTGCATTTTAATGAGGGAAATAAGTATTTGACCACCTCTCAATCAGAAAGATGTCTGGCTCCCAGGTGTCTTTTATACAGGTAACGAGCTGAGATTAGGAGCACACTCTTAAATGGAGTGCTCCTAATCTCAGCTTGTTACCTGTATAAAAGACACCTGTCCACAGAAGCAATCAATCAATCAGATTCCAAACTCTCCACCATGGCCAAGACCAAAGAGCTCTCCAAGGATGTCAGGGACAAGATTGTAGACCTACACAAGGCTGGAATGGGCTATAAGACCATCGCCAAGCAGCTTGGTGAGAAGGTGATAACAGTTGGTGCGATTATTCGCAAATGGAAGAAACACAAAATAACTGTCAATCTCCCTCGGCCTGGGGCTCCATGCAAGATCTCACCTTGTGGAGTTGCAATGATCAAGAGAACGGTGAGGAATCAGCCCAGAACTACACAGGAGGATCTTGTCAATGATCTCAAGGCAGCTGGGACCATAGTCACCAAGAAAACAATTGGTAACACACTACGCCGTGAAGGACTGAAATCCTGCAGCGCCCGCAAGGTTCTCCTGCTCAAGAAAGCACATATACAGGGCCGTCTGAAGTTTGCCAATGAACATCTGTATGATTCAGAGGAGAACTGGGTGAAAGTGTTGTGGTCAGATGAGACCAAAATGGAGCTCTTTGGCATCAACTCAACTCGCCGTGTTTGGAGGAGGAGGAATGCTGCCTATGACCCCAAGAACACCATCCCCACCGTCAAACATGGAGGTGGAAACATTATGCTTTGGGGGTGTTTTTTCTGCTAAGGGGACAGGACAACTTCACCGCATCAAAGGGACGATGGACGGGGCCATGTACCGTCAAATCTTGGGTGAGAACCTCCTTCCCTCAACCAGGGCATTGAAAATGGGTCGTGGATGGGTATTCCAGCATAACAATGACCCAAAACACACGGCCAAGGCAACAAAGGAGTGGCTCAAGGAGAAGCACATTAAGTAGCCTAGGCAGTCTCCAGACCTTTATCCCATAGAAAATCTGTGGAGGGAGCTGAAGGTTCGAGTTGCCAAACGTCAGCCTCGAAACCTTATTGACTTGGAGAAGATCTGCAAAGAGGAGTGGAACAAAATCCGTCCTGAGATGTGTGCAAACCTGGTGGCCAACTACAATAAACGTCTGACCTCTGTGATTGCCAACAAGGTTTTTGCCACCAAGTACTAAGTCATGTTTTGCAGAGGGGTCAAATACTTATTTCCCTCATTAAAATGCAAATCAATGTATAACATTTTTGACATGCGTTTTTCTGGATTTGTTTGTTGTTATTCTGTCTCTCACTGTTCAAATAAACCTACCATTAACATTATAGACTGATCATGTCTTTGTCAGTGGACAAACGTACAAAATCAGCAGGGGATCAAATACTTTTTTCCCTCACTGTTATATATATATATATATATATATATATATATATATATATATATATATATATATATATATATGCAAGAAAGAAAAAAAACATATGGGGGATTGGAAGTGATGCAGACAATTACATTGATGGAAGTTACAATCTATCTGCAATATTAAAGCTAATCTACCCCCTAAGAAAAAAATAAAAAAACATCAGTTGTGCTTTTCATTTGTTTATGTACTTCACCAGCTGACCGATATCAAGACACCCATGTCGAATGAATTCCCACTGTGAAGATGATCAATGCTGCAGCAGTATCAGTTTCTACTTCTAATACTTCCAGATATGAAAGGAGACATCTCTCAATTAGACAAAATGGTTGTCATATGCTGTGCCTTGGTCAGTCTGAATGATTCTGTTCTGCAATTTGAGTAGAGAGTACCTTCAACTTGTTGTCTTGACAAAAGTGCCCACATTACCCCCTAGAGTCGATGTCCGCGCCCTGCGGAAATTTAATTAGTATGATAAAAAATCCCCAACAAAATCAGTCAGTTTAAGCTAGAGATATCAGGGTTTTTTGCATGGGCTGCATCTCAATCCACCACATCCGCCGATGTCGCCTTCCGCGGTGAAAGTTGGCAGAGCTAGAGTGGTGTTTTTCAGACCATGAGACATCCCGAAAATCGGTCTTCTAACGAAAACATCTATAGTGTCCGAATGGTTCAAACTATTATGACCTCTCTACGGAAATATGATACTTTCACGAACACGATGGTGTTCTCTATTTTGCTCCACAAACCCCACAAGTGTCACGGGACTCATCTGAAGTCAGAACAGCCGATCTGCCAACTTCTGTCTGTAGCGTCGGAACAGTTTGGGCTACACACTAAAAGGGGAGTCTCTCACGAACACGTACATGTTGGTTGTTCTGCTCTAGGATCCCCACAAGCCTCTCACGACTAATCTGAAGGTAGCCGGGTACCAGTTGAAAAACAATTATGGAAGTACAGTGCCTTCGGGAAGTATCAAATCAAATGTTTTTGGTCACATACATGTGTTTAGCAGATGTTATTGCGGGTGTAGCGATGTTAATGCTTCTGCTTCTAGCTCCGAAAGTGCAGTAATATCTAACAAGTAATATCTAACAATTGCACGACATGTACCCAATACACACAAATCTAAGTAAGGAATGGAATTAAGAATATATACATATATGGACGAGCGATGTCAGAGCGGCATGGACTAAGATACAGTAGAATAGTATAGAATACAGTATAAACATGATAGATATGAAAGATATGTAAACATTATTAAACTGGTTAGTTTTCCAATTCATAAAGTGCCCAGTGATTTCTAGTCTATGTCTATGGGCAGCAATGATGCCATTGAGATAGAAGCTGTTTTTCAGTCTCTCAGTCCAAGCATTGATGCACCTGTACTGACCTCGCCTTCTGGAATAGCGGGGTTAACAGGCAGTGGCTCGGGTAGTTGATGTCCTTGATTATCTTTTTGGCCATCCTGTGACATTGGTTGCTGTAGGTGTCCTGGAGGGCGGGTAGTTTGCCCCCGGTAATGTGTTGGGCAGACCTCACCACCCTCTGGAGCGCCTTGCGGTTGCAGGCGGTGAAGTTGCCGTACCAGGCGGTGATACAGCCCGACAGATGCTCTCAATTGTGCATCTGTAAAAGTTTGTGAGGGTTTTAGGTGCCAAGTAAACATTTATTTAGCCTCCTGAGGTTTAAGAGGCTCTGTTGCGCTTTCTTCACAACACTGTCTGTGTGTGTGGTACATTTCAGTTTGTCAGTGATGTGTACGATAAGGAACTTGAAGCGGTCCCGTCAATGTGGATAGGGGGGTGCACCCTCCACTGTTTCCTCAAGTCCCGATCATCTCCTTTGTTTTGTTGACATTGAGTGAGAGGTTATTTTCCTGGCACCACACTCCCAGAGCCCTCACCTCCTCCCTGTAGGCTGTTTCGTCATTGTTGGTAATCAAGCCTACTACTGTTGTGTCATCTGCAAACTTGATGATTGAGTTGGAGGCGGGCTTGGCCACGCAGTCATGGGTGAACAGGGAGTACAGGAGTGGGCTGAATGGGCACCCTTGTGGGGCCCCAGTGTTGAGGATCAGTGAAGTGGAGGTGTTGTTTCCTACCTTCACCAACTGGGGGCAGCCTGTCAGGAAGTCCAGGACCCAGTTGCACAGGGCGGGGTTCAGACCCAGGGCCTCAAGCTTAATGATGAGCTTGGAGGGTGCTATGGTGTTGAATGCTGAGCTATTCTCAACATTCAACTGATATGATCCTTGACTAGTCTCTCAAAGCACTTCATGATGACAGAGGTGATTGCTACGGGGCGATAGTTGTTTATTTCAGTAACCTTTGCTTTCTTGGGTACAGGATCAATGGTGGCCATCTTGAAGCATGTGGAGACAGCAGACTGGGATAGGGTATTCAGACCCCTTGACTTTTTCCACATTTTGTTAGGTTACAGCCATATTCTAAAATTGATCAAATAATTTTTTCCTTCATCAATCTACACACAATAATGCATAATGACAAAGCAAAAATAGTTTTTTTGAAATGTTTGCTAATTTGTTAACAAGAAAAATATCACATTTACATAAGTATTCAGACCCTTTATTCAATACTTTGTTGAAGCACCTTTGGCAGCGATTACAGCCTCAAGTCTTCTTGTGTATGACACTACAAGCTTGGCACATCAGTATTTGGGGAGTTTCTCCCATTCTTCTCTGCAGATCCTCTCAAGCTCTGTCAGGTTGGATGGGGAGCGTTGCTGTACAGCTATTTTCAGGTCTCTCCAGAGATGTTTGATCGGGTTCAAGTCCGGGCTCTGGCTGGGCCACTCAAGGACATTCAGAGACTTATCCCTAAGCCACCCCTGCATTGTCTTGGCTGTTTGCTTAGGGTCGTTGTCCTGTTGGGAGGTGAACCTTCTCCCAAATCTGAGGTCCTGAGCACTCTGGAGCAGGTTTTCCTCAAGGACCTCTCTGTACTTTGATCCGTTCATCTTTGCCTCAATCCTGACTAGTCTCCCAATCTCTGCCGCTGAAAAACTTCCCCACAGCATGCTGCTGCCACCACCATGCTTCACTGTAGGGATGTTGCCAGGTTTCCTTCAGAAGTGATGCTTGGCATTCAGGCCAAAGAGTCAAATCTTAGTTTCATCAGACCAGAGAATCTTGTTGCTCATGATCTGAGAGTCTTTAGATGCCTTTTGTCAAACTCCAAGCTGGCTGTCATGCACCATTTACTGAAGAGTTGCTTCCGTCTGGCCACTCTACCATGAAGGCTTGATTGGTGGAGTGCTGCAGACATGGTTGTCCTTCTGGAAGGTTATCCCATCTCCACAGAGGAACTCTAGAGCTCGGTCAGAGTGACCATTGGGTTCTTGGTCAACTCCCTGACCTAGGCCCTTCTCCCCCAATTGCTCAGTTTGGCCGGGCGGCCAGCTCTAGGAAGAGTCTTGGTGGTTCCAAACTTGTTCCATTTATGAATGATGGAGGCCACTGTGTTCTTGGATCCTTCAATGCTGCAAAAAAATGTTGGTACCCTTCCCCAGATCTGTGCCTCGACACAATCATGTCTTGGAGCTCAACGGACAATTCCTTCGACCTCATGGCTTTTTTTTTTGCTCTGACATGCACTGTCACCTGTGGAACCTTATATAGACAAGTGTGTGCCTTTCAAAATCATGTCCAATCAATTGAATTTACCACAGGTGGACTCCAATCAATTTGTAGAAACATCTCAAGGATGACTTTTTTTAAATAATAGGCTATATTGTTGTATGGGTGAAATGAAAAGTGTTTTGTGTGTCATTTCTGCATTTCATTGCCACAATGAATAACAAGTATTTCTTATACCGTAACTATTCGTTATTTATTTTACAATTAACACATTTAGCACAGACAATGTAATTGTTGTGGTAATCTTAGGCCAACCATCTTCATTATCACAGTGGCACCTCTCAGGAATTCACCAGGGCAGCTGTCTAGGCCCCTTACTTTTTCCAATCTTTACTAACGATATGCCACTGGCTTTGAGTAAAGCCAGTGGGTCTATGTATGTGGATAACTCAAAACTATACACGTCAGCTACTACAGCGACTGAAATTACTGCAACAATTAACAAAGAGCTGCAGTTAGTTTCAGAATGGGTGGCAAGGAATAAGTTAGTCCTAAATATTTCAAAAACTAAAAGCATTGTATTTTGGACAAATCATTAACTAAATCCTAAACCTCAACAAAGTATTGTAATGCATAACGCGGAAATTGAGCAAGTTCTGGTGACTAAACTGCTTGGAGTAACCCTGGATTGTAAACTGTCATGGTCAAAACATATTGTTACAACAGTAGTTAAGATTGGGAGAAGTCTGTCCATAATAAAGTGTCGCTCTGCCTTCTTAACAGCACTATCAACAAGGCCCTACAGGCCCTAGTTTTGTCGCACCTGGACTACTGTTCAGTCGTGTGGTCAGATGCTACAAAGAAGGACTTAGAAAAATTCCAACTGAATAGGGCAGCACGGCTGGCCCTTGGATGTACACAGAGAGCTAGCATTAATAATATGCATGTCAATCTCTCCTGGATCAAAGTGGAGGAGAGATTGACTTCATCACTACTTGTATTTGTGAGAGGTATTGGCATGTTGAATGCACCGAGCTGTCTGTTTGAGCTACTGGCGCACAGCTCGGACACCCATGCATACCCCACAAGACATGCCACAAGAGGTCTCTTCACAGTCCCCAAGTCCAGACCAGACTATGGGAGGAGCACAGTACTACATAGAGCCATAACTACATTTATTTCTATTCCACATCAAGTAACTCATGCAAGCAGTAAAATTAGATAAAAACACACCTTATGGAACAGCGGGGACTGTGAAGAGACACAAACACAGGTACAGAGACATGCATACACACACGATAACATATGAACTATACACACACGTACACATGGATTTTGTGTTGTAGATATGTGGTAGTAGAGTAGTGGCCTGAGGGCACACACTTAATGTGTTGTGAATGTATTGTAATGTTTTTAAAATTATATAACTATCTTAATTTTGCTGGACCCGAGGAAGAGGCAGCAGCTAATGGGGAGTCATAATAAATACAAATACAAGTGCCACTCAGACCTTCTGGGAGAAAAGTATCTGGCATAGAACTTGGTAGCAGCAGTTGTGTGTATGTTTTAAGCTAAGGCTCCCATCATCTCCTGCTTCCAGACATTTCACTACCTAGATTACAAGGGTTGGATTTGCACTAAACAGTTTAATGTCAGCACAAGGCATGTACAAAATATAGTATAATGATTAGCCTCATATACATTGTCTACTGGTATCATTTTTAAATTGAGAACATAGCTTAACAATATGTAAACAATGTCTGAGTTAAGCTATTCTCTGCATCAGATGCACAATGTCAAGGGGTGCATTGCAAATGCCCATACTATATATACTGTAGGCCTATGGCTGCATTGGCGTTGCATGCCATTATCATCAGCTGCAAAATGGGTTCACATGGCTGATATCCTGAGAAAGAGTGACAATCAAATAAAACTAATTGGAGAGCTTACAACTGATCAAATAGGTAATGTTTATTTGAGAAAACAACACATAAACACAGACAAATTAGAGACGGATTCTCTTCCCCTCTTTGTTGCAGGATTGTAATCTCTGATTAATCAACATTGACACTAGTTCATTTTGAATAATAGTTTTAAGTTATTAATTAAGAAACTTAACTTCAAAGAATCAACACTTGATTTCATATCATTTCAAAGTGTACAAGTAAGCTAACTCATATGTAAAGGTTAGACATCTTAGTAACAAGTAGGCTATTATTACTAAAGCAACATTTAAGTCAATACCAGAGGTGGCCAACCTCACTCCACTGATCCATGGTCTACTTGTTGAGCATACTTCTATTCCAGCCCAGCAATAGCACACTTGATTATCAACTCATTAGGTTTGATCAATTTAATCAGGTCTGTTAGTGCTGGGCTGCCTGGAACAGAAGCCTGCACACTCAGCAGCGTCGTCCTGCTCCAGTTGTAATAGGTTTATACATTGTGTGACATTAAACTGTATTTTTGTTTACATCATTTGTTAACATAGGTACATATACACTGAGTACACAAAACATTAGGACCACCTGCTCTTTCCATGACATGGACTGACCAGGTGAATCCCGGTGAAAGCTATGATCCCTTATTGAAGTCACTTGTTAAACCCACTTCAATCAGTGTAGATGAAGGGGACGAGACAGGTTAAATAAGTATTTTAAGCCTTGAGACAATTGAGACATGGATTGTGGATGTGTGCCATTCAGAGGGTGAATGGGCAAGACAAAATATTTAAGTGACTGAAAAGTGTATTGTAGTAGGTGCCAGGCGCAACGGTTTGAGTGTGTCAGGAACTGCTACGCTGCTGGGGTTTTTCCACTTTCAACAGTTTCCTGTGTGTATCAAGAATGGTCCACCACCCAAAGGAAATCCAGCCAATTTGACACAACTGTGGGAAGCATGGAGTCAACATGGGCCAGCATCCCTGTTGAACGCTTTCGACAACTTGTACAGTGAGGGAAAAAAGTATTTGATCCCCTGCTGATTTAGTACGTTTGCCCACTGACAAAGACATTATCAGTCTATAATTGTAATGGTAGGTTTATTTGAACAGTGAGAGACAGAACAACAACAACAAAATCCAGAAAAATGCATGTCAAAAATGTTATAAATTGATTTGCATTTTAATGAGGGAAATAAGTATTTGACCACCTCTCAATCAGAAAGATGTCTGGCTCCCAGGTGTCTTTTATACAGGTAACGAGCTGAGATTAGGAGCACACTCTTAAATGGAGTGCTCCTAATCTCAGCTTGTTACCTGTATAAAAGACACCTGTCCACAGAAGCAATCAATCAATCAGATTCCAAACTCTCCACCATGGCCAAGACCAAAGAGCTCTCCAAGGATGTCAGGGACAAGATTGTAGACCTACACAAGGCTGGAATGGGCTACAAGACCATCGCCAAGAAACTTGGTGAGAAGGTGACAACAGTTGGTGCGATTATTCGCAAATGGAAGAAACACAAAATAACTGTCAATCTCCCTCGGCCTGGGGCTCCATGCAAGATCTCACCTTGTGGAGTTGCAATGATCATGAGAACGGTGAGGAATCAGTCCAGAACTACACGGGAGGATCTTGTCAATGATCTCAAGGCAGCTGGGACCATAGTCACCAAGAAAACAATTGGTAACACACTACGCCGTGAAGGACTGAAATTGTGCAGTGCCCGCAAGGTCCCCCTGCTCAAGGAAGCACATATACAGGGCCGTCTGAAGTTTGCCAATGAACATCTGAATGATTCAGAGGAGAACTGGGTGAAAATGTTGTGGGTAGATCAGACCAAAATCGAGCTCTTTGGCATCAACGCAACTCGCCGTGTTTGGAGGAGGAGGAATGCTGCCTATGACCCCAAGAACACCATCCCCACCGTCAAACATGGAGGTGGAAACATTATGCTTTGGGGGTGTTTTTCTGCTAAGGGGACAGGACAACTTCACCGCATCAAACGGACGATGGACGGGGCCATGTACCGTCAAATCTTGGGTGAGAACCTCCTTCCTTCAGTCACGGCATTGAAAATTGGTCGTGGATGGGTATTCCAGCATGACAATGACCCAAAACACATGGCCAAGGCAACAAAAGAGTGGCTCAAGAAGAAGCACATTAAGGTCCTGGAGTGGCTTAGCCAGTCTCCAGACCTTAATCCCATAGAACATCTGTGGAGGGAGCTGAAGGTTCGAGTTGCCAAACGTCAGCCTCGAAACCTTGAACCAACTTCAAGAAACGTCTGACCTCTGATTGCCAACAAGGGTTTTGCCACCAAGTACTAAGTCATGTTTTGCAGAGGGGTCAAATACTTATTTCCCTCATTAAAATGCAAATCAATTTATAAATTTTTTTGACATGCATTTCTGGATTTTTTGTTTGTTTTTCTTTCTCTCACTGTTCAAATAAACCTACCATTAAAATTATAGACTGATCATTTCTTCGTCAGTAGGCAAACGTACAAAATCAGCAGGGGATCAAATACTTTTTTCCCTCACTGTAGAGTCCATGCCCCAACGAAATTGGGCTGTTCTGAGGGCAAAAGGTGGGGCAACTCAATATTAGGAAGGTGTTCCTAATGTTTTGTACACTCAACGTATAAGCTATGGTATACAAGGTTGTACCCTTATTCTCTAGGGAGATTAATTGGGACCTCTTCATCTGCAGAAATGGTTTTACAGCTCTCTGTATCTGAGGACAGAAAATATCACAAAGAAACAGGCTTCATTATACTCAAATTAGACAGCACTGAATATTATGTTGCTATATCTCTCTGTCTTCATAGTTTTTCTCGCTAGGTACTGGGACTGGAGAATCTTTTCGTGATGTCCTCCCACAAAGGTACCTGCCCTATCAAGAGTAGCCTACTCTCTCCCTTCTCTGACAGCTGGAGTTGCTAATCCTTGTTTCACCCTCTTCTATGGCTGTTAGCTAGCTAGCTAGCTACAAATGCATTTAGAGTTTGATGGAATATAACATTGGTTTGCTGATTTCATGGATCTTTGGCCAATTCGGATCTGGACTGTCTGTGTATATGTGACTTTTTATCAGAAAATGCCAATTTGCATGTCACGACTTCCTCCGAAGCTGCCTCCTCTCCTGGTTCGGGCAGGCTTTGGCATTCATCATCACCGGCCTTCTAGCCACTGCCGCTCCTCATCTCATCTCATCATTCCATTTGTTTTGTCTTGTTTATTACACACACCTGGTTCATATCCCCTCATTAGTACGTGTATAAGTGTCCTTGTGGGTGATTGTTTATTGTGAGGCGAGTGTAGCCCGGTTGAGCGCTGTGTATTTTATATTGCGGGGGTATATTTTCCCTGTGTACCTGTTTGGTTCCAGTGCGCCTGTTTTGTGCACTGGACTGTTTTGACACATTTCTGCTTAACTCTGTATTCCGGAATAAACTCTGTATTCCGTGATTTACACTCCTGCGCCTGACTCCTTCAAATCACCCATCACAGAATCACCCACCTGACATGGAGTCAGCAAGAGAGGAGTGCATGCCTGGAGTCGTGGCACGGGTCCAGGAGCATTCGACGATGCTAGCCATCTTGGGAGAAGCGATGGATCGTGTTCTCCAGGTCGTCCAATGCCTGGAGAGGAGAGGACCCGATCTGTCGGGACCAGCTGGGCGACCGGATCCAGCCACCCATACTCCAGCGCCTGACTCGGATCATGAGCTGATGGAGCTGGGTGGAGCGGCGATCTGGGAGAGCGGAGGACGACAGCGCCAGTGTCACTCTGGTGGCACGAGAGGACATTTCACTGCACAATGTCGTCAGCATTCTTTTGGGTCTGGAGGCAGCAGGCGGGGCACTCTCGTGTCACCCCAGGTATCGAACACACACACTCGTTCAGAGCCCTCTGCTGCGCACTGTACCCTACTCATCCACTTTCCTGATTACATTGTAGTTCCCCAGTGTAAGGCGGTGGTCAATTCAGGCGCAGCTGGGAACTTTATGGACAGGTCATATTTCACACAGTCAAGGCATTACATTGGTTCCCCTATCCATACCACTCCCCATCAGAGTACTTGACAGTTGACTATAAGGGTCAGGGTCCGTTAGGGAGGTTACAGCACCAGTAACTATGGTTACACACGGGACTCATCGCGAGCAAGTAACTTTTTTTTTTACTGAGTCTCCTGCTTTCCCTGTTATGTTAGGTATTCCCTGGTTAGCACTCCACAACCCCACCTTTACATGGCCGCAGACGGTTCTCACGGGGTGGTCGCGAGAGTGTCAGGGTAGGTGTCTCTGTGTTTCCGTTGGGGCATCCATGGTGAAAAGTCCAGACAGTACCTCCACCGTGCGCATTCCCTCCGAATACCTCGATTTGCCGCACTCGTTTTCCAAAACGCAGGCGACCAAATTACCACCTCATCGGGCGGGGGATTGCGCGATAAACCTCTGGGTAGACGCTGCGCCTCCCAGGAGTCATGTGTATCCCCTTTCACAGGCTAAAACGGAGGTAATGGAGACATACGTCACTGAGTCCCTGCGCCAGGGGTTTATACGTCCCTCCACTTTGCCCGCCTCCTCGAGTTTCTTTTTTGTGAAGAAGAAAGATGGAGGTCTGCGCCCTTGCATTGATTACCAATCACTGAACAAGGGGACGATACGATTTAGTTATCCTCTACCCCTCATTCCATCTGTGATCGAGGCAATGCATGGGGCACGCTTCTTCACAAAATTAGATCTTCGGAGTGCGTACAACATGGTGCGTGTCAGAGAGGGGGACATTAGGAAGGTGTTTCTAATGTTTTGTACACTCAATGTATAACCCATGGTATACAAGGATGCACCCTTATTCTCTTGGGACATTCATTGGGACCTCTTCATCTGCAGACAGGGTTTCACAGCTCTCTGTATCTGAGGACAGAAAACATCACAAAGAAACAGTCTTCATTATACTCAAATTAGACAGCACTACATATTATGTTGCTATATCTCTCTGTCTTCATAGTTTTTCTCGCTAGGTACTGGAACTGGAGAATCTTTTCGTGATGTCCTCCCACAAAGGTACCTGCCCTATCAAGAGTAGCCTACTCTCTCCCTTCTCTGACAGCTGGAGTTGCTAATCCTTGTTTCACCCTCTTCTATGGCTGTTAGCTAGCTAGCTAGCTACAAATGCATTTAGAGTTTGATGGAATAAAATACCACTCATCACATCGCTTTGGTTTGCTGATTTCATGGACCCCCCCGACATTCCACAATTTTTATGCATGGGTTTTATCAGGTAATGTATAATATTTATTTTGTTAAAAGGTGTATGTTTAGCAAAACATAATGTAACAAATGTCCTATAAAAACAATGGTAACAATTTACATTATTAACGGTATGTTCATAAATAATACATAACACATCTAAAAGCACATTATACACATGATGTTATAGATTTTTTGAGCATTATTAAAGCTTATAAAACCAAGGAATTAAAGGAATAACTGAATTAAAATGTCCATCAGTTTGTCACCATCTCCAAATAGTTGGTGGTTACATAATACACCCGGGTGATCTTGTTTAGACAAACTGTAAAAAACAGAGCACGATGTGAGAGTCAAAATTAAGACGCTTTCTTCAAAGAGGATCTCTGAATAATTTAATAAAGTTAATGAAGGTTCATGAAAAATGTAATTCTCACACACAGACACATCTCAAGAAAATTGGTTGCGAATATTCTGAAATGGGGGGGAAGCTTTCCATAATTCAACATCTCTGGGTTTGGTCTTTGAAATCAATAATTAGTAAGTCTAATTGAGAGGGTCGATCCCGTTTGAGTGATGCCTCAGTTGGGATCTCAGAAAACTCCTATTTGCATACGAAATTGTTGTTTTACTGTGCAGAAAACTTTTTCACCATTACAGTATTGTGCCTAATAGGAATGTTATTTGATGCTGAGCTGCATATTGCACTATAATATTGTGTTTCTAACTTTTCCACTGCTACTACAACCTATCAAACATAATTGCTCAATATTGCTTAATTTTAAAGTCACAATGACTTTCCACCCTCAAGTCAGGACATGTTCCTTTCATATAAGGGGATACATTATGTAATAGGTGAGGTTACAGTTTCCCATTTCTACATCTAACAACAAGATGTGAAATACACCTAACACTGCTTTTATCACACAACTGGCTCCCCTTTAGCGGAGTAAAACTCTACTTCAATCAGTGGTGTAGTGGAGGGTACACACATTTTTTTTTTAGGTGGTAGATCAGCTTTAATATTGCATATAGATTGTAACTTCCATCAATGTAATTGTCTGCATCACTTCCAATCCCCCAAATGTTTATTTTATCTCGCAAAATATATATATATATATATATATATATATATATATATATATATATATATATATATATATATACATAGATGTATACAGTTGAAGTCGGAAGTTTACATACACTTAGGTTGGATTCATTAAAACTCGATTTTCAACCACTCCACAAATGTATTTTTAACAAACTATAGTTTTGGCAAGTCGGTTAGGACATCTACTATGTGCATGACACAAGTAATTTTTCCAACAATTGTTTACAGACAGATTATTTCCCTTATAATTCACTTCATCACAATTCCAGTGGGTCAGAAGTTTACATACACTAAATTGACTGTGCCTTTAAACAGCTTGGAAAATTCCAGAAATGTATGTCATGGCTTTAGAAACTTCTGATAGGCTAATTGACATCATTTGAGTAAATTGGAGGTGTACCTGTTGATGTATTTCAAGGCCTACCTTCAAACTCAGTGCCTCTTTGCTTGACATCATGGGAAAATCAAAAGAAATCAGCCAAGATCTCAGAAAATATATTTTAGACCTCCACAAGTCTTGGGAGCAATTTCCAAATGCCTGAAGGTACCACGTTCATCTGTACAAACAATAGTACACAAGTATAAACACCATGGGACCACGCAGACGTCATATCGCTCAGGAAGGAGACGCGTTCTGTCTCCTAGAGATGAATGTACTTTGGTGCGAAAAGTGCAAATCAATCCCAGAACAACAGCAAAGGACCTTGTGAAGATGCTGGAGGAAACAGGTTCAAAAGTATCTATATCCACAGTAAAACGAGTCCTATGTCGACATAACCTGAAAGACGGCTCAGCAAGAAAGAAGCCACTGCTCCAAAACCGCCATGAAAAAGTCAGACTAAGGTTTGCAACTGCACATGGGGACAAAGATCATACTTTTTGGAGAAATGTCCTCTGGTCTGATGAAACAAAAATAGAACTGTTTGGCCATAATGACCATCGTTATGTTTGGAGGAAAAAGGGGGTTGCTTGCGAGCCGAAGAACACCATCCCAACCGTGAAGCACGGGGGTGGCAGCATCATGCTGTGGGGGTGCTTTGCAGTAGGAGGGACTGGTGCACTTCACAAAATAGATGGCATCATGAGGAAGGAAAATTATGTGGATATATTGAAGCAACATCTCAAGACTTCAGTTAGGAAGTTAATGCTTGGTCGCAAATGGGTCTTCCAAATGGACAATCACCACAAGCATACTTTCAACGTTGTGGCAAAATTGCTTAAGGACAACAAAGTCAAGGTATTGGAGTGGCCATCACAAAGCCCTGACCCCAATCCTATAGAACATTTGTGGGCAGAACTGAAAAGGCGTGTGTGAGTAAGGAGGCCTACAAACCTGACTCAGTTACACCAGCTCTGTCAGGAGGAATGGGACAAAATTCACCCAACGTATTGTGGGAAGCTTGTGGAAGGCTACCTAAAACGTTTGACCCAAGTTAAACTATTTAAAGGCAATGCTACCAAATACTAATAGTGTATGTAAACTTCTGACAAACTGGGAATGTGTTGATAGAAATAAAAGCTGAAATCAATAATTCTCTCTACTATTATTCTGACATTTCATATTCTTGAAATAAAGTGGTTATCCTAACTGACCTAAGACAGGGAATGTTTACTAAGATTAAATGTCAGGAATTGTGAAAAACTGAGTTTAAATGTATTTGGCTAAGGTGTATGTAAACTTCAGACTTCAACTGTATATACATACACATATTTACATAACCACCACCCCTTCCCTAATTTGAGTAAACTAGTGAACAACAATGTTTATGCCTCTACTTCCAGCTTATTCTTACAATTTATATTTTATGGACACAGTCAATTTTACAATAATTGTATTTTGTTTGTTTTTACTCCTGAACTTCCTCTACCCTCAACCTCTCCGATCATTTTCATGATGTCCATCCGGTTTGCTTCGATATGCCATATCTTTCTAACTGTGCTCTTTCACAAAACCTCTCGACCTGTAACCTATATACTTATTATGGACACATTATGCTTTACATTATTAGTTATCTTGTTGTTAGTTGTTATTAGTCCCATCCTTCAACTCCATTCAACACCACCCATCTCTCTCTTAACACCATCAATATTGGATTTCTATTTGCCATATACAGTGGGGGAAAAAATTATTTAGTCAGCCACCAATTGTGCAAGTTCTCCCTCTTAAAAAAATGAGAGAGGCCTGTAATTTTCATTATTGGTACACATCAACTATGACAGACAAAATGAGGAGAAAAAAATCCAGAAAATCACATTGTAGGATTTTTAATGAATTTATTTGCAAATTATGGTGGAAAATAAGTATTTGGTCAATAACAAAAGTTTCTCAATACTTTGTTATATACCCTTTGTTGGCAATGACACAGGTCAAACATTTTCTGTAAGTCTTCACAAGTTTTTCACACACTGTTGCTGGTATTTTGGCCCATTCCTCCATGCAGATCTCCTCTATAGCAGTGATGTTTTGGGGCTGTCGCTGGGCAACACGGACTTTCAACTCCCTCCAAAGATTTTCTATGGGGTTGAGATCTGGAGACTGGCTAGGCCACTCCAGGACCTTGAAATGCTTCTTACGAAGCCACTCCTTTGTTGCCCGGGCGGTGTGTTTGGGATCATTGTCATGCTGAAAGACCCAGCCACGTTTCATCTTCAATGCCCTTGCTGATGGAAGGAGGTTTTCACTCAAAATCTCACGATACATTGCCCCATTCATTCTTTCCTTTACACGGATCAGTCGTCCTGGTCCCTTTGCAGAAAAACAGCCCCAAAGCATGATGTTTCCACCCCCATGCTTCACAGTAGGTATGGTGTTCTTTGGATGCAATTCAGCATTCTTTGTCCTCCAAACACGACGAGTTGAGTTTTTACCAAAAAAGTTCTATTTTGGTTTCATCTGACCATATGACATTCTCCCAATCCTCTTCTGGATCATCCAAATGCACTCTAGCAAACTTCAGACGGGCCTGGACATGTACTGGCTTAAGCAGGGGGACACGTCTGGCACTGCAGGATTTGAGTCCCTGGTGGCGTAGTGTGTTACTGATGGTAGGCTTTGTTACTTTGGTCCCAGCTCTCTGCAGGTCATTCACTAGGTCCCCCGTGTGGTTCTGGGATTTTTGCTCACCGTTCTTGTGATCATTTTGACCCCACGGGGTGAGATCTTGCGTGGAGCCCCAGATCGAGGGAGATTATCAGTGGTCTTGTATGTCTTCCATTTCCTAATAATTGCTCCCACATTTGATTTCTTCAAACCAAGCTGCTTACCTATTGCAGATTCAGTCTTCCCAGCCTGGTGCAGGTCTACAATTGTGTTTCTGGTGTCCTTTGACAGCTCTTTGGTCTTGGCCATAGTGGAGTTTGGAGTGTGACTGTTTGAGGTTGTGGACAGGTGTCTTTTATACTGATAACAAGTTCAAACAGGTGCCATTAATACAGGTAACGAGTGGAGGACAGAGGAGCCTCTTAAAGAAGAAGTTACAGGTCTGTGAGAGCCAGAAATCTTGCTTGTTTGTAGGTGACCAAATACTTATTTTCCACCATAATTTGCAAATAAATTCATAAAAAATCCTACAATGTGATTTTCTGGAGAAAAAAAATCTCTATTTGTCTGTCATAGTTGACGTGTACCTATGATGAAAATTACAGGCCTCTCTCATCTTTTTAAGTAAGAGAACTTGCACAATTGGTGGCGGACTAAATACTTTTTTTCCCCACTGTATATGGGACGGCTGTCAATCCTTTGGTCCTTAAATGAAATTGATATACTTTTTTATTTATCACAGTTTTCCTTAACCAATTATGTTATTTAATGCAAGGCCGAAAGACAAGTTCCTTCCTTTCTCCTCCTTCCACTTTCCTCCTCCATTTTTGCGGTAAGGCTGCAATTATTTGGTTGTAATTTTGGGTAGAGCAGACGTTTCCATATATTTTTGTTAGCTGCATGTGCGACATAACTCCACCAGTCCTACCGATGATATCATTTACAAAGATTATACCTTTTTTAAACATTTTGTCAAAAAAAATAGTTTTTTTGTCTATTAGTATATTTGAGTTAAACCACAATATTTGTTGCATTATTTGTTCTGTAGTTTCTGGAGGATTAAATAGAAATTGCAACCAACTTTCTATGGCTTGTTTTAGAAATAGTTATATCTGGGAGATGATTTCCTTTTCAAATAACTGAAAGTGAGTGGTTGTAATCTGAATAAAGGGAAAAAGGCCATTCTTGAACATTGGGTGAGACAATCTTACTAATTTGCTAGAGAACCAGTTCGGATTTAAGCATAACTTTTGTATGACTGAAGCTTTTAGTGATAGGTCTAATGCTTTAATATTTAATAATTTCTGTCCTCCGAATTCATATTCATTATATAAATAGGCCCGTTTAATTTTGTCTGGCTTGCCGTTCCAATTAAAATGGAATATTTTTTTCTCATATAATTTAAAAAACTGTTCGCTAGACGTAGGCAATACCATAAGCAAATAGGTAAACTGGGATAATACTAAAGAGTTAATCAGGGTGATTTTTCCACAAATTGACAGGCACCCACCTTTCCATGGTAGCAAGATCTTATCTATTTTTGTGAACTTTCTATTATAATTTATTGAAGTGAGATCATGTATTTCCTTTGGGATATGTATTCCAAGTATATCCACATCACCATCAGACCATTTTATTGGTAAACTACATTGCAATGTAAAAATTGTATTTTTATTGATCCAATGCGTAATATAGTACATTTGTCATAATTTGGTTGTAATCCAGAGAGGTTAGAAAATGTAACTAGATCCTCTATGAGGCTGTGGAGTGATTCTAGTTGTGGATTTAAAAGAAAACATGAATCATCAGCGTACAATGACACCTTTGTTTTTAAGCCCTGGATTTCTAATCCCCTGATATTATTGTTGGATCTGATTTTAATAGCTAACATCTCGATGGCCACAATAAATAGATATGCCGAGAGTGGACAACCTTGTTTCACTCCTCTTGACAGTTTAAAACTTTCTGAGAAATAGCCATTACTATTTTACACCTAGGGTTACTATACATGATTTTGACCCATTTTATAAGAGATTCACCAACATTGAAATGCTCTAGGCATTTATATTTAAACCCCAGTCATACTTTATCAAATGGCTTTTCGAAGTCTGCTATGAATAGCAGGCCTGGTTTCTCCGATTTTCCATAATGTTCTATTGTTTCCAATACTTGCCTTATATTATCTCCAATGTATCTTCCATGTAAAAAACCTGTCTGATTAGAATGAATAATATCCGACATTACCTTTTTAATTCTATGCGCTATACATTTTGCTAGGATTTTTGCATCACAACACTGAAGTGTAAGGGGACTCCAATTTTTTTAATGGACTGGATCTTTATATTTTCCACTTGTATCCTGTTTCAGTAATAATGAGATCAGACCTTCTTCTTGAGTGTCTGATAATCTACCATTTACATAGGAGTGGTTAAAACATGCTAATAACGGTCCTGTTAGTATATCAAAAAAGGTTTGGTATACTTCGACTGGTGTGCCATCCAACCCTGGAATTTTCCCGGACTTAAAGTCTTTAATTGCATCCAGAAGTTCCTCCTCTGTAATTTCACCTTCACATGAGTCTGTTTGGCTGTTAATTTTACATTATCAATTTGACCTAAATAGCTTTTGTTTTCGAGATGAGTACTGAATTGCATGGCCTCTAAAGGCACATTTAAAGGTCTGACAAATTTGTGTTGCTGGTTTCCAGGTTAGGCTGGCGGTTGTTAAGGAGCGTGGTTAGGTGGGTCATGTTTCGGAGGATGCATGACTCCACCTTCGCCTCTCCCGAGCCCGTTGGGGAGTTGCAGCGATGAGACAAGATCGAAATTGGGGAGAAAATGGGGTGTAAAAAAAGATTGCAAGTGATAGTCAGCTTTTTCCAGTCAGTTTCCAACAGTATATCTCCTAAGTCTTCAGAAATTGCTGTGACTTTCCATGCCTTTTATTCAGATCAGTGTTAGGAATGTCTGTCATCTTACAGTATCTACATTTCAGCACAACTGAACAGTACATTTGATTCAAGAAATTCAAGAAAGCTTTTCAATCGCGTGGTGTTGTTGTTACTCGACTCTGTTGAGTTCATTTCCGTTAACTATCTCATTATCATATTTCCCAACATACTTTGTTGCAGGTAGATTTTTAGAATATTTGATTTTAATATCTATGTTTTTCCTCATGGATATTGATTAATTGATCTTATACTATAAAGATATCTAACTTCCTTTTTTTCTGAAACTAATCCAATCTGTAAGGGGTTGGATTTATTGCACCAATTACTGAGATGGTTGTTCCATTTTAGATCATTTAGGTATTCTACTTTGATAGTTTTTACAATAGCAGTAATGCTTAGTGCAGGTTGCGGGTGATAAACTGTGCTTTCTTTGGCTGGTTTCTGATAGGAATTACCAATGTCTTCAAAAACAAGCATATTGTAATTTGCAGGACTGGTGTTGACCATGAGCCAGGATTTTCAGTCTACAATGTTGAGGATAAGTACAGTGGCTTGCAAAAGTATTCATCCCCCTTTGCGTTTTTCTTATTTTGTTGCATTACAACCTGTAATTTAAATGGTATATATTTGGATTTCATGTAATGGACATACACAAAATAGTACAAATTGGTGAAGTGAAATGAAAAAAATAACTTGTTTCATTAAATTCTAAAAAATAAAAAATAAATAAAATAAAAATAAAATAAAAATAACGGAAAAGTGCTGCGTGCCTATGTATTCACACCCTTCGTTATGAAGCCCCTAAATAAGATCTGGTGTAACCAATTACCTTCAGAAGTCACATAATTAGTTAGATTTCACAAAGTTGGACTTTATTTAAGGGTCACATGATCTCAGCATATATACACCTGTTCTGAAAGGCCCCAGAGTCTGCAACACCACTAAGCAAGGGGCACCACCAAGCAAGCGGCACCATGAAGACCAAGGAGTTCTCCAAACAGGTCAGGGACAAAGTTGTGGAGAAGTACAGATCAGGGTTGCTTAACTATTCACCCAAGTCAATACCTTGTAGAGACACCTTTTGCATCATTTCACTCCACCAATTTGGACTATTTTGTGTATGTCCATTACATGAAATCCAAATAAAAATCCATTTAAATTACAGGTTGTAATGCAACAAAATAGGAAAAACGCAAAGGGGGATCAAATGTTATTGGTCGCGTACAAAGATTTGCAGATGTCATCACAGATGCAGCGAAATGCTTGAGTTTTTAGCTCCAACAGTGCAGTGATACATAGCAATACAAAACAATACACACGGAATCCAGCATTTTTTTATTTATATATATATATAGTATGAGCCATGACTAAAATACAGTATACAGTGAGGGAAAAAAGTATTTGATCCCCTGCTGATTTTGTACGTTTACCCACTGACAAAGAAATTATCAGTCTATAATTTTTATGGTAGGTTTATTTGAACAGTGAGAGACAGAATAACAACAAAAAATATCCAGAAAAATGCATGTCAAAAATGCTATGAATTGATTTGCATTTTAATGAGGGAAATAAGTATGTTTGACGGTGGGGATGGTGTTCTTGGGGTCATAGGCAGCATTCCTCATCCTCCAAACACAGCGAGTTGAGTTGATGCCAAAGAGCTCCATTTTGGTCTCATCTGACCACAACACTTTCACCCAGTTCTCCTCTGAATCATTCAGATGTTCATTGGCAAACTTCAGACCGCCCTGTATATGTGCTTTCTTGAGCAGGGGGACCTTGCGGGCGCTGCAGGATTTCAGTCCTTCACGGCGTAGTGTGTTACCAATTGTTTTCTTGGTGTTGATGGTCCCAGCTGCCTTGAGATCATTGACAAGATCCTCTCGTGTAGTTCTGGGCTGATTCCTCACCGTTCTCATGATCATTGCAACTCCACAAGGTGAGATCTTGCATGGAGCCCCAGGCCGAGGGAGATTGACAGTTCTTTTGTGTTTCTTCCATTTGCGAATAATCGCACCAACTGTTGTCACCTTCTCACCAAGCTGCTTGGCGATGGTCTTGTAGCCCATTCCAGCCTTGTGTAGGTCTACAATCTTGTCCCTGACATCCTTGGAGAGCTCTTTGGTCTTGGCCATGGTGGAGAGTTTGGAATCTGATTGATTGATTGCTTCTGTGGACAGGTGTCTTTTATACAGGTAACAAGCTGAGATTAGTAGCATTCCCTTTAAGAGTGTGCTCCTAATCTCAGCTCGTTACCTGTATAAAAGACACCTGGGAGCCAGAAATCTTTCTGATTGAGAGGGGGTCAAATACTTATTTCCCTCATTAAAATGCAAATCAATTTATAGCATTTTTGACATGCGTTTTTCTGGATTTTTTTGTTGTTATTCTGTCTCTCACTGTTCAAATAAACCTACCATTACAATTATAGACTGATAATTTCTTTGTCAGTGGGCAAACGTACAAAATCAGCAGGGTATCAAATACTTTTTTCCCTCAATGTATACATATACAGTGTGTGAAACAGTATGTAAACATAAGTAGCCCTTTCCTGCAGTCAAATGACCTAGCGACCTCATGGGTGGAAGATTATTCATATTTTTCATAATTTCAGAGTTAATAATGTAAAACAAAATAAACGCTGAAAATCTGGTGTTTTTATGTCAAAAAGTTTTGTTATATTTCAGTTTTCTATGATGTATAGAAAGTGTAATATTGGGATGCAAACTCAAAATTGAATACATTTCAACTCTATATCTAACATGGTACAGGTGTCTTCTTCTTTTTTAAGCTCATAACCATGTGTGTGAGGTGTATACTTTTGTTTCAAAGTAGATTTGTTCAAGACTACCAAGAAACACACTGTGTGACCCTGATTTAGCCCACTGCAGTAAAAGGTTACTAACGTTACCAGTGTTCAATGACACCATGTACATAGGTCATTAGTGTCTAAGGTGCAAGGTAGTGTACCGGGTCGTAGCCGGCTAGAACAGTGACTAAGGTTCAGGGCAGGGTACTACTGGGCGGAGGCCGGAAAGTGGTAAATATTTAGCAGTATGACAGCTTGGATATAAAAGCTGTTTCTCAGTCTCTCGCTCCCAGCTTTGATGCACCTGTACTGTATCCGCCTTCTAGATGGTAGCGGTGTGAACAGGCGCTGTTGCGCCTTCTTCACCACGCTGTCTGTTTAAAGGGATAATTTCAGGTTGTCAGTGATGTGCACACCGAGGAAGTTGAAGCTTTTGACCCTCTCCACTGCAGTCCCGTCGATGCGGATGGGGGGTGGGGGGGCGTGCTCTCTCTGCTGTCTCCTGTAGTCCACGATCAGGTCCTTCATTTTGTTGACGTTGAAGGAGAGGTTGGTTTCCTGCCACCACTCCGCCAGGGCTCTCACCTCCTCCCTGTAGACTGTCACATAATTTTGGGTAATCAGGCCTACCACTGTTGTGTCGTCAGCAAACTTGATGATTGAGTTGGAGACGTGCTTGGCCAGGAGGGAGCTGAGCACAAACCCCTGTGGGGCCCCTGTGATGAGGATCAGCGTGGCGGAGGTGTTGTTGCATATCTTGACCACTTGGGGTCGGCCCGTCAGGATGTCCAGAACCTAGCTACACAGGGACGGGCTCAGACCCAGGGCCCTGAGCTTAGTGATCAGCTTGGAGGTAGAGGTCTGCTTGCGACTGATTTCTTCATCCTGCTCCCGCCCGCACCAACAGCAGCTCACCCTCCAGCCATGGTCCCATCAATTGTCTGCCCTATAGGCAATATCAAAATGCGCAACAAAAAAAACTAAGAAATAGGTGAAGTTAGCAGAGAGTCTTACGAGACCCATTATATTAGTCTATCGGTATTACTGGGCTATATCAGCCAATACGCTAGATGTACAGTTTATGTCGGAAGTTTGCATTCACCTTAGCCAATTACATTTAAACTCAGTTTTTCACAATTCCTGACATTTAATCCTAGTAAATATTCCCTGTCTTAGGTCAGTTAGGATCACCACTTTATTTTAAGAATGTGAAATGTCAGAATATAGTAGAGAGAATGATTTATTTCAGCTTTTATTTATTTCATCACATTCCCAGTGGGTCAGAAGTTTACATGCACTCAATTAGTATTTGGTAGCATTGCCTTTAAATTGTTTAACTTGGGTTTCGGGTAGCCTTCCACAAGCTTCCCACAATAAGTTGAGTGAATTATGGCCCATTCCTCCTGACAAAGCTGGTGTAACTGAGTCAGGTTTGTAGGCCTCCTTGCTCGCACACGCTTTTTCAGTTCTGCCCACAAATTTTCTATATGATTGAGGTCAGGGCTTTGTGATGGCCACTCCAATACCTTGACTTTGTTGTCCTTAAGCAATTTTGCCACAACGTTGAAAGTATGCTTGCGGTCATTGTCCATTTGGAAGACCCATTTGCGACCAAGCTTTAACTTCCTAACTGAAGTCTTGAGATGTTGCTTCAATATATCCACATAATTTTCCTTCCTCATGATGCCATCTATTTTGTGAAGTGCACCAGTCCCTCCTTCAGCAAAGCACCGCCACAGCATGAAGCTGCCACCCCCGTGCTTCACGGTTGGGATGGTGTTCTTTGGCTTGCAAGCAACCCCCTTTTTCCTCCAAACATAACGATGGTCATTATGGCCAAACAGTTCTATTTTTGTTTCATCAGACCAGAGGACATTTCTCCAAAAAGTACAATGTGCAGTTGCAAACTGTAGTCTGGCTTTTTTATGAAGGTTTTGGAGCAGTGGCTTCTTCCTTGCTGAGCGGCCTTTCAGGTTATGTCGATATATGACTCGTTTTACTGTGAATATAGATACTTTTGTACTTTTTGTTTCCTCCAGCATCTTCACAAGGTCCTTTGCTGTTGTTCTGGGATTGATTTGCACTTTCGCACCAAAGTACGTTCATCTCTAGGAGAAAGAACGTGTCTCCTTCCTGAGTGGTATGACGGCTGCGTGGTCCCATGGTGTTTATACTTGCGTGCTATTGTTTGTACAGATGAACGTGGTACCTTCAGGCGTTTGGAAATTGCTCCCAAGGATGAAGCAAACTTGTGGAGGTCTGAGGTCTTGGCTGATTTCTTTTGACTTTCCCATGATGTCAAGCAAAGAGGCACTGAGTTTGAAGGTAGGCCTTGAAATACATCCACAGGTACACCTCCAATTGACTCAAATTATGTCAATTAGCCTATCAGAAGCTTCCAAAGCCATGACATCATTTTCTGGAATTTTCCAAGCTGTTTAAAGGCACAGTCAATTTAGTGTATGTAAACTTCTGACCCACTGGAATTGTGATGAAGTGAATTATAAGGGAAATAATCTGTCTGTAAACAATTGTTGGAAAAATTACTTGTGTCATGCACATAGTAGATGTCCTAACCGACTTGCCAAAACTATAGTTTGTTAACAAGAAATGTGTGGAGTGGTTGAAAAACAAGTTTTAATGACTCCAACCTAAGTGTATGTAAACTTCCGACTTCAACTGTAGTTTGAAGAGAGCAAAGTTGGAGAGAGAGCAGACACTTGCACTTTCTCTTGAGCTACTTTTATAGCCTACCAATTAGGAGTGGGACGATTTTCAGACGGAGACAAATATGGGTGATCAATATGTATTTCTAGGCAACGTATTAAACTATAGCCTAATCATATTTAGTAAGTGAATTAACTTTTTAGAAAGACGGTTTGCAGGCAGAGACAAATCAATTGTTAATCAATATTTACTGAAAATAAAAAGGTGCAACGTTCGCTCACCATGTTAGCCTATGCGTGCATTACGCCATTTCCTTTTCAATGATGATCCCATTTTTAGATTGAACCTCAACTCTCATTGGTAGAGCGCCCTCCACTTCTTTCCATCATCAATATTTATTTACAGACACTGTAGTAAACTACAGCCTATTCATATTTAAGTGAATTTCCTTGGAAAGATAACTGCCACGTGATTCTCCACCCATGCATTGGCAGCCTACTCTATTTAATTGAGACCACACACATACTAGTCACACGTTATCTCACACACCCAACTAGGAGAGGAGAGGTAGGCTACTGAACTGGAAACAGCGAATTCTGAGTGTGTGAATAATGTGACAAAGAGGTGCTTTAATATAACAAGTAGGCTGACGCATACAAAGCAGAAAGATGACTTTTTCCAAATAATCTGAGGGCCCAAAAAATATTCTCATCCCAAAGTTGTCTGTCGGACCGCCCGCAGCATAAAATATGCCCATAATCTCTTTCGGGACCCGCAGGTCCCAGGGAATGCAGCCCTCTACTTGGAGGGCACTATGGCGTTAAAGGCTGAGCTGTATTCGATTAACAGCATTCTTACATAGGTATTTATTTTGTCCAGGTGGGATAGGAGGTGGGATAGGGCAGTGTGCAGTGCAATGGTGTTTGCATCATCCCTGGATCTGTTGGGAAAATATGCGAATTGTAGTGGGTCTAGGGTGTTGGGTAAGGTGGTCACGATAGTCATTTAGTTCAGTTACCTTCGCTTTCTTGGGTACAGGAACAATGGTGGACATCATGAAGCAAGTGGGAACAACAGACTGGGATATGGAGAGATTGAATATACTGTATCTATAAACACTCCAGCTGGTCTGCACATGCTCTGAGGACACGGCTTGGGATGCCATCTGGGCCGGCAGCGTCGGCAGCTCGATGTTGTTTTCCTCGAAGCGGGCGAAGAAGTAGGGAATAGAGTGGCTTTTGGGACACAGACATTGTCAAGTTGTCACCTCGCTCTCACGTCACATATCTACAACTCCATTCACATTGATATGCTGTGGGGTTTATATTCGGTGATTGGCTATATGTTGGGTACATAATCCGATCATCATTTTTGGTTCTGTAGTATCGCTGCACTTATGAAATATTTACACTGTGTTCTAGGGATCTCAGACTGGAGTGTGTGCGTGCGTGTAAATTGTTGCTATACTGATCTCTATACTGATCTCTAACTTTATTTCCATGTTCTCACAAGATTGATACTGAAACAAATACTGCACTAGAACAAAAGCATTTTATTCAAAGAGTGTACAAGTAGTTGTAGAACCAGCTCCACATTCTAGGAGAAAAAAATCTCAATAACTGATGAGTGAAATAAGGGAGAGAAAAGATCATGTGATACTCAGAAAATGTCTCGCTGGTTGGAGAAAATTGCTCGCTTTTACTCATTCCATTAGGAATGCATTGGCTTCATTTACAAGAAACATAGGAATGCAATGGAAGAGATGCAACAACATACACACACGATTGTGTCTTCAGCAAAACCAGTGACCCAGACCAATCAGACTTGTGTGTTTGAAATACAAACACATACTTGCATTGGGGGATGAAGATTCTGCAGTTTAGTTTTTGAGTATAAAAGTCATTTCAGTGGGCTGCTGTTAAGGATTGGGCCATTAAGATTTCAACTGATGAGACAACTCTTCAGTCTTCACTGCTCATCAGACACAGGGTTTACGTTGTTTGCATTATTGGTTGATTCAGTCTATATCGGAAGTATGCCTGAACTAGCAACATACTGTATGCAGAAAGAAACAAAGAGAGGTTTTGGGCATGAGGCTGCTTCCCTCTTTTAGTGATTTCTCACAGAACTTTAGCTTTTCTACTCCCTGTAAAGGGATTCATTTTGAAATGCAGCCCAACAGCAGAGGACAACGTTGAGTAGTATTTCCATGTCTGATCGTTGTTTCAGAGAAGAAAAGAGAGTTGCTCCCTTGCCTGACTTGTCACATAAATAGTGTAGCGTTAGCCTGAGCTCCTTTGAACTTTCGGACATGGTTTCAGGAAGGAGTCTTGAGGGAGCAGAAATATAAGAGATAATCTCTCAAATGTGTCTGTACAAAGACAAAAAAGTGTATTTCTCTGTGGAGACACTCACGGCATAAGTATTTTCTGCGACAGTGTATAATGTGTCAGCGGTGAGGAGATATAACTTCAGACACACGTAGCTTCACGACATTACCGAACAATGAACTGAGATGTCAACCATTTATAGTGCCTTCAGAAATAATTCACACCTTTTTCCACATTTTGTTGTGTTACAGCCTGAATTTATTGAGATTTAGTGTCACTGGCCTACACGCAATACCCCATAATGTCAAAGTGGAATTATGTTTTTAGAATTTTTTTTAAAATTAATTACAAATGAAAAGCTGAAATGTCTTGAGTCAATAAGTATTCAACCCCTTTCTTATGGCAAGCCTAAATAAGTTCAGCAGTCACATAATAAGTTGCATGGACTCAATAATAGCATTAAACATTATTTTTGAATGACTACCTCATATCTGTACCCCACACATACAATTATCTGTAAGGTCGCTCAGTGGAGCAGTGCATTTCAAACTAAGATTCAATTACAAAGACCAGAGAGGGTTTCCAATGTCTCGCAAAGAAGGGCACCTATTGGTAGATGAAAATAAAAAAAGCAGACATTGGATATCCCTTTGAGCATGGTGAAGAAATCAATTACTCTTTGGATTGTGTATCAATACACCCAGTCACTACAACGATACAGGCGTCCTTCCTAACTCAGTTGCGAGGGAGGAAGGAAACCGCTCAGGGATTTCGCCATGAGGCCAGTGGTGACTTTAAAACAGTTACAGAGTTGAATGGCTGTGATAGGAAAAAACTGAGGATGGATCACCAACATTGTAGTTACTCCACAACACTAACCTAAATGACAAAGTGAACATAGGAAGACTGTACAGAATAACATGCATCCTGTTTGCAACAATGCACTGAAGTAAAACGGCTCAGAAATGTGGCAAAGAAATTAACTTTATGTCCTGAATACAAAGCGTTATGTTAGGGGCAAATCCAACACAACACATCACTGAGTACCACTCTTCATATTTTCAAGCATGGTGGTGGCTGCATCATGTTATGGGTATGATTGTCATCGGCAAGGACTAGGGAGTTTTTTAGGATGAAAAGAAACGGAATATAGCTAAGCAAAGACAAAATCCTAGAGGAAAGCCTGGTTCAGTCTGCATTCCAACAGACACTGGGAGACAAATGCACCTTTCAGCAGAACAATAACCTAAAACACAAGGCCAAATATACACTGTAGTTGCTTACCAAGATGACATTGAATGTTACTGAGTGGCCTAGTTACAGTTTGGACTTCGGCTTGAAAATCTATTGCAAAACTTGATAATGGCTGTCTAGCAATAGTCAACAACCAACTTGACAAAAATAAAAGAAAAAGTGCAAATATTGTCCAATCCAAGTGTGGAAAGCTCTTAAGAGACATACCCAGAAAGACTCACAGCTGTAATTACTGCCAAATGTGATTCTAACATGTATAGACTCAGGGGTGTGAATACTTATGTAAATTAGACATTTCTGTATTTCATTTTAAATAAATTAGAATGAAATTTTCACTTTGTCATTATGGGGCATTGTGTGTAGGTGTGTGAGAATTAGTTTTTATTAAATCCATTATGAATTCAGGCTGTAACACAACAACATGTGGAATAAGTCAAGGAGTATGAATACTTTCTGAAGGTACTACAGGCTGAATCAAATCTCTCAGTTATGATCACAAGGAGACACCGAAACACGACACATAATACTGTTTCTAAGCTCTTAGTTCGGCCACAACCACTCAGAAACCACAACCACCATCTTTCACTGGATTCATTTATCAAAATGTCCTGAATAAATACCATGCACAACATAAATAATGTGCATAAGTTATACCTAGAGTGTTGAACATTTTAGATACAGTATATAGTGAATCCCCACCTCTGGTCTTTGTGATCATTAACACACTCTATTCAGTAATGCAGTAGCTTGAGGGGTACTCTAGGTCATGAGGGATTACATGTAATGTGGAAGTCCCATTGTATATGTTATTCACCTGAGGGTTATAGCTCTGCCATGGATAAGAACCCCACTATAGTGGGTATCATAAATATTCACCCCCTTGGATTCTGTTGCATTACAAAGTGGGATTGAACTTAATGTAATCGTTTTTTTTTTGTCATTGATCTACACAAAATACTCTGTAATATCAAAGCGGATGAATGTTTGTAATTTTGTAAAAACAAAAATAATGACAAATAAAACACTAATATACCTTGATTAGATAGGTATTCATCGCCTGAGTCAATACATGTTAGAAACACCTTCAGCAGCGATTACATATATTGACTCAGACTCACCGCCTGAGTCAATACATGTTAGAAACACCTTCAGCAGCGATTACAGCTGTGAGTCTTCTTGGGTAAATCTCTTAGAGCTTTGCACACTTGGATGTGCAATATTTGCTCATTATTCTTTTCAACTCTGTCAAGGCGTTGGAGATCATGGCCACCCTTACAGAAATACATGTGCAATTTCATGTGGTTTTGAAACGCTACACATGCTTTTAACATGTGTTTTTAACTTAAATATTTGACACATTTCAACATACATGAGTACATTGTGTATGTTTTTTTATACAGTATTTATTATTCAAAGTGTCCTTAAATGGGATTTGAATTAACATGCACCTACAACAGCATTTCACAAGGCCAGACACTTGACATTGTGGATGCATTGTGTTTATTAACAAAATACAACAGATCATATTAATTGTGATGATATTCCCACTCATGGGAGACCAAAAAAAGAGAACTGATGGCCACGCCTGCAATATTATGCTGCCAATTAGCAAGTAATGTTGCATGTTGTCAACAGAAAGAGTCAGTAGCTAGGTTTCCATCCAATTGGCGACAGATTTTAATGCAAATATTCTAAAATCTGCATAAAAACAATATGCACATTTTCCCACCAGAGATATGTTTCCATCAAATTGACTTGTTGCAGATAAAAGGCTGTGCTTGATGACATACTGCACACAAAAATATATTTTGCGGTTAAATTCCCATGTACCGAATAAAATAATACAAGTTAAATGGGTTAAATTCCAACCCCATTTTCAACTCTAATTATGTTTTTTTCACAAAAAAATATTGCATTACGTAACGAATGTGTCCACTCTGGTATTGGCATGTGCACTCCAGCACTATCTGCACGCTGTTGTCTAGAGCGCACATATAGCCTACATGATGAGATTATTATGGATAAAAGAGCAAGATTGTTTTTATATGTCAAAGGGCAGCCAAGCATCGTTTATCATGTCACCAGAATAAGACCATCAATATTTATTGGAAAGGAGAATCAAGTTCATCATCTTACACTTTCACCACCCTGTTAAGTTCATCATAATTTATTTCATCTGTAGCCTAATAAACTGCATGCTTTCCCGACTAGTCATAGTGGGAGGACCACACAACATGTCATCAATTGACTCCAAGTTTACTAATATTTGCACATAAAAGCGTTTCCACCGACATTTCTCAAATAATTCAATTTATCGACACATTTATTTTGTGTGTTAATACATGTTCCAAGCAATAAGTATGAACCTGGTGGCACTGCAGAAACTTTGAGGTTGCAAGTTGAAATCTTCTAAGCATTCATGTATACTCTATTTCAAGTGTCCTTGAGCACTGCTAGTTTTAAGTTGATGTAACATTTGTGGTGATAATTGGACAATTATTTACTTGATTCTGGGCAGCTTTTAGCGAAGTGCAGGAATGTATTCTTGCCAATAAGTCTGTAGCCATATCTCTTCTAGGCTCACAGACCTGGTGGTGTAGCAGGATATGTGCCAGGACATTTCAGGTTGCTAATGACCAAGAGGTTATAAATTCAAATCCCAGTTAAGGCTGAGTCCCAAGTGTTGTAACAGTACAAGATTCAAGTTGTATGTACTTTAGGCAAACATCAAAAAATGTATTCTTGTTAATATAAATGTATGTGTAGTCAATCTCTATGTCCACAGACCTGGTGGTGCATCAGAAACTTCAGGTACCTAACAACCAAGAGGTTGTGAGTTCAAATCCCAATTGATGTTGTGTCCCAAGTAATCCAGGAGAACCTGACACAATGTTCTACAAAAAAAAAAGTTATTGGGGATATCCCTGGAACTAGACAAAACCTGCAGGGGACCATGACTGTTTTAATTGAATTAATGTCAATTATGCATTATAAAGTAAAATATTCTCAATTACATTTGACACCTGGGTTTTCATATGTCACCTGTGTAGTTTCATCGTATCACATGTTGAAATTCTACATCCCCATGTTGTCACATTTATTTCACGAGATCATGTTTTCACGTGCTCACGTTGTCATGTGTAGTTTCATGTTATCACATGTTGACATTTTGCATTTTGCACACGTGAATTTCATGTGGTTTTTCCGTAAGGGATAGATAATTTTCAAGTTTTGCCATAGATTTTCAAGCCGATTTAAGTCAAAACTGCAACTTGGGCACTCAGGAACATTCAGTGTCTTTTTGGTAAGCAACTTCAGTGTGGATTTGGCCTTGTGTTGTACATTTATTGTCCTGCTGAAAGGTGAATTCCTCTCCCAGCGTCTCGTGTAAAGCAGACTGAAGAAGGTTTTCCTCTAGGATTTTGCCTGTTCTTAGCTCCATCCCGTTTATTTTTTTCCTGAAAAACTCCCCAGTCCTTAACGATTACAAACATACTCATAACATGATGTAGCCACCACTATGCTTGAAAATATGGAGGCAGTTACGCAGTGATGTGTTCTGTTGGATTAGCCCCAAACATGAGCCTTTGCATTTAGGCTAAAAATGTATTCCTTTGTCATGTTTTTTTGCAGTATTACTTTGGTGCCTTGTTGCATACAGGATGCATGTATTTTTTTCTGCTTTTCTCTCTGTCGTTTAGGTCATTATTGTGGAGTAACTAAAATGGTGTTGATCCATCCTGTGTTCTCCCTTCACAGCCATTGAACTCTGTAACTTGTTTTAACCTCTACGGGATCGGTGTCCCGTATACGGGACAGTTGAGCTAATGTGCGCTAATGTGATTAGCATGACTGTTGTAAGTAACAGCAAACTTTCCAGGACATAGACATGTCATATATGGGCAGAAAGCTTAAATTCTTGTTAATCTAACTGCACTGTCCAATTTACAGTAGCTATTACAGTGGAAAAATACCATGCTATTGTTTGAGGAGAGTGCACAACAACAAAAAACTTGTCACGGCAACTGGTTTGATACATTCACCTCTGAAAGTTACCAATGTACTTACATTCAGTAATCATGCTCTGATTTGTCATCCTAAGGGTCCCAGAGATAAAATGTAGCCTAGTTTTGTTTGATCAAATCCATTTTTATATTCAAATGTAGGAACTGGGTTCTACAGTTTGAACCCCTGCTGTCTCTGGCTCCACACCCGCCCCGCCCGGCCATCTAGATGTGTGTAAGTTAGTGTACAAGCTAATGATCCATCATGTATGACATTCCTGGGAGTGTGTAAACTTACATTTTGTATTAACATATTATTTTTGTATGTTCTCTATAGTTATGTACTTGAAAATGTATCAATTGACCAATTCGGCACATTTGGGCTGACTTGATACAATATAGTCCATCATTGCAATGCTTCACTGGATCAATCTGAAACTTTTTGCACACACACTGCTTCCATCTAGTGGCCAACATCTAAATTGTGCCTATATTATATTGTGGCCTTTCTCTTGCATTTCAAAGATGATCAAAAATAAATTTAAAAAACATGTTTTTTTGTTTGTATTATCTTTTATCAGATCTAATGTGTTATATTCTCCTACATGAATTCCACAAACGTCAAAGTATTTCCTTTCAAATGGTATCAAGAATATGCATATCCTTTCTTCAGGTCCTGAGCTACAGGCAGGTAGATTTGGGTATGTCATTTTTAGGCAAAAATTGAAAAAAAGGGTCAGATCCTAAAGAGGTTAAAATCGACAATAGCCTCATGGTGACATCCCTGAGCAGTTTCCTTCCTATCCTGCAGGTCAGTTGAGAAGGACAACTGTGTCTTTGTTGTGTCTGGGTTGTTTAATACATCAACCACAACATAATTATTACATTGATCATGCTTAAAGAGATATTCAATGTCTGGTTTGTTATTGTTACCCATCTACTAATCAAAAAGCTCCCTGTTCTTTGTAGTTGAATCTGGTCTTGAAATGCAATACTTGACTGAGGGACCTTACAGATGTATGTATGAGGGACAGACGAAAGGGTATCCATTCAAAAATCATGTCAGCCTCCATTATTTCACACAGAGTGAGTCCATGTAACTTATTATGTGATTTGTTAAGCCAAATGTTATTCCTGAACTCCTTTAAGCTTGCCTAAACAAAGGGGCTGAATACTTTTGCAACAACTATATTTAAGGTACATTACATATTTATAATTTTTTTACATTTTCTTTTCACTTTGACATTATGGAGTATGTTGTGTAGATCAATGACAAAAAATCAGAACAATATCCATTTCAATCCAGCTTTGTCATGCAACAAAATGTGAAATATTATGCGGGGTGAATAATGATGATACCCACTGTATCTGCCTGGGGTCGACCATCTTATTCAAATGCAGCTGAATACTTTGATGTCCGGGTCAGTCAGGGGCACTTTTGATAGAAGTGTTTGGCCAGTGGCAAAGTGGCAGCATGCATCCAAATATATATTACCTTCATACTTAACTTGTGGATTTCCGTATGTTATTCTGCAAATCTTTCTATCTGCTGCGGGTTCGTAATTTCTTTCTAAATTATTTCTTGTTTTTCCATAAGTGATGCTTTTAATTAAAATTGCCCCACAAGACAAAACAAAGCCTCTATTTTAAGGGAGCATAATATGTTCATCGTCTGTGGATCCAAACTCATAATGGAGATCAGTAGGGTATATTCCTTTGCCATTACGCTGATCTGCTGCTCGTACAAATATAATAGCGTTTAGCATCGGTAATGCTCCTGCAGGGCCATTGGGATTGTGAGAGATGGTTAAAACCTCAACTACAAATCAATACCAGATGTTGAGGAGGAGATACTTTTTTTTTAGGAAACAGTTTTAAATGGATGGGGATGGGTTGTTGGTGGGCTATTGGGAGATGGTGTAAATTCCACAGTCTCAACTACAATACAATAGCAGGTGTCAGAGTTTGGAGAGCATTTTTGTTTTCGGAAACAGTTGAATAGGGATGGGGATCAGTGGGCTGTTGGTCATGGCTGAGTGCTCTGAACTCCATATCTTCACAGCCCAGACTCGGTCTCAGAGGTCACCTTTACCCACTCAGTGAAGCTCTAAGGGTCTTCATGCATAATCCCCCATTCATTCCGATGGTGGAAAAACACTAGCCAAATTTATACAGTTTGTATGTGTGTAAATAAAGCCTTGTGTTCTTATGCTTATCCCCACCTGGAATGTTCAGGTGAAGAACGGAATATGTTACAAATGCTTTCAGACAAAGGTGGATGTGTGTTTCTGTCTTACAGGGAAGTGGTGTTACATGCAGGGGCCATAATATATCCATCATTTGCATAAATTACAATTTGTCTGTTTACAATTATGATTCATTGTATGCTGAAACAAGGTGTGTTGGCAGAAGCATCAACTAATCCCACCAGACAAAACAGAGGTATTAGTGATAAATACCTTAACCAGAAAGTTGTGATTTTTAAAGGTCCAATGCAGCCGTTTTTTATCTCAATATCAAATAATTTTGGGGATAACAACTAAGTACCTTACTGTGATTGTTTTTCCAATTAAAATGGTCAAAAAGAAACAAAAATACCTTCTTAGCAAAGAGCAATTTCTCAAGCAATAATTTTGCTAGGACTGTCTGGGAGTGGTCTGAGTGGGGAGGGGAAAACTGAAAATTAGCTACTATTGGCAGAGAGGTTTGGAACTGTCTTTCTTATTGGTCTATTAACTAATTTACCGCCTGGTGATGTCACCAGGCAGGCCAAAACTCCATCCCACCAAAAAATGATGACATTTCAGGCAGTCTTTTCAAACAGGTCTTACTCTAAAAGGGCATTATCATAATTTTTCATGTATGGGAGATACGTCCTTAAAACACACACACTGGAGCAGAATTGACAGTATTTAATGAGTCGGTATGGCTGAGATGCTGATTTTAAGCTACCCTCAAAATGACATAGTTCCTTCATCAAGATTGGCAATAGAACATTCTGTAACTGGAAGAAAAATCACCTGGCTACACTTTTTAGATTGAGAAAGTGGTGCTCCTACTGTGAACTAAGTACTTCAATTTCATAAGCATTTTTTCACAGCAGCTCTTGGCATATGTCAGGATGACATTCATATTTCTGACAGGATACGTACAGTGAGGGAAAAAGGTATTTGATCCCCTGCTGATTTTGTACGTTTGCCCACTGACAAAGAAATGATCAGTTTATAAGTTTAAAGGTAGGTTTATTTGAACACTGAGAGACAGAATAACAACAAAAAAATCCAGAAAAACGCATGTTAAAAATGTTATAAATTGATTTGCATTTTAATGAGGGAAATAAGTATTTGACCCCTCTGCAAAACATGACTTAGTACTTGGTGGCAAAACCCTTGTTGGCAATCACAGAGGTCAGACATTTCTTGTAGTTGGCCACCAGGTTTGCACACATCTCAGGATGGATTTTGTCCCACTCCTCTTTGCAGATCTTCTCCAAGTCATTATGGTTTTGAGGCTGACGTTTGGCAACTCGAACCTTCAACTCCCCTCCACAGATTTTCTATGGGATTAAGGTCTGGAGACTGGCTAGGCCACTCCAGGACCTTAATGTGCTTCTTCTTGAGCCACTCCTTTGTTGCCTTGGCCATGTGTTTTGGGTCATTGTCATGCTGGAATACCCATCCATGACCCATTTTCAATGCCCTGGCTGAGGGAAGGAGGTTCTCACCCAAGATTTGACGGTACATGGCCCTGTCCATCGTCCCTTTCATGCAGTGTGGTTGTCCTGTCCCCTTAGCAGAAAAACACCCCCAAAGCATAAAGTTTCCACCTCCATGTTTGACGGTGGGGATGGTGTTCTTGGGTTCATAGGCAGCATTCCTCCTCCTCCAAACACGGCGAGTTGAGTGGATGCCAAAGAGCTCCATTTTAGTCTCATCTGACCACAACACTTTCACCCAGTTCTCCTCTGAATCATTCAGATGTTCATTGGCAAACTTCAGACGGGCAAGTATATGTGCTATGATTTCAGTCCTTCACGGCGTAGTGTGTTACCAATTGTTTTCTTGGTGACTATGGTCCTAGCTGCCTTGAGATCATTGACAAGATCCTCCCGCGTAGTTCTGGGCTGATTCCTCACCGTTCTCATGATCATTGCAACTCCACAAGGTGAAATCTTGCATGGAGCCCCAGGCCGAGGGAGATTGACAGTTATTTTGTGTTTCTTCCATTTGCGAATAATCTCACCAACTGTTGTCACCTTCTCACCAAGCTGCTTGGCGATGGTCTTGTAGCCCATTCGAGCCTTGTGTAGGTCTACAGTCTTGTCCCTGACATCCTTGGAGAGCTCTTTGCTTCTGTGGACAGGTGTCTTTCATACAGGTAACAAACTGAGATTAGGAGCACTCCCTTTAAGAGTGTGCTCCTAATCTCAGCTCGTTACATGTATAAATGACACATGGGAGCCAGAAATCTTTCTGATTGAGAGGGGATCAAATACTTATTTCCCTCATTAAAATGCAAATCAATTTATAACATTTTTTACATGCGTTCTTCTGGATTTTTTTGTTGTTATTCTGTCTCTCACTGTTCAAATAAACCTACCATTAAAATTATAGACTGATCATTTCTTTGTCAGTGGGAAAACGTACAAAATCAGCATGGGATCAAATCGTTTTTTCCCTCACTGTACGTTTAATAAACTAAAGTGATACTGGCAAGAGCAGTGTGCAAGTTGTTCTTTTTTTATTTTATTTTATTCCCACGCACAAGCAAATTCAGATGCTTTTGGAGAACTTGCGATAAAATGTACACTTTTAGTAGAACTGCTGTAGGCCTAACTGGTTACCAAATATTCTATGAAAGGTCAAATAAGCAATTAGTAGGCTATTATAGCCACACACTATGTCTAATCACATGAATCCCAAATGACCACTTAACCATCAATGACTAAGCATTTATCGTATATATAACGGACATTAAGCACTGCAACGTTGTGGGTCCTTAAATAACTCACCAGCAGCAAAGGCTTTGGGGCTGGTTGAGTGCTGCTGTACTCTACAAAGACTGCTTAAGTGGAGCACTACGTCAAACGAGATCATAGGCCAAAACAAGATATCCCACATGATTCTAAAATAAAGAAGGCTTGAGGAGGCACGATGGTGGGATGTCCATGAGAAATAAGAGAAACTGGAGTACATAAAAGATGAAAATAATTTCAAATAAAAAAGGCTGAGGCAGTCTCTTCGCTGTCTCATCCCTCCTCCCACTGACACAGACTTCCCTCAGGACTCCATATGTGAGCTAAACTTGATTGTCTTTGGCCGTCGACAGAACATTACAGAGAAAGCAGCAAATATTTCAAACGCCTGAAGGTACCACGTTCATCTGTACAAACAATAGTACGCAAGTATAAACACCATGGGACCACACAGCCATCATACTGCTCAGGAAGGAGACGCGTTCTGTCTCCTAGAGATGAATGTACTTTGGTGCGAAAGTGCTAATAAATCCCAGAACAACAGCAAAGGACCTTGTGAAGATGCTGGAGGAAACAGGTACAAAAGTATCTATATCCACAGTAAAACGAGTCCTATATCGACATAACCTGATAGTCCGCTCAGCAAGGAAGAAGCCACTGCTCCAAAGCCGCCATAAAAAAGCCACACTACGGTTTGCAACTGCATATGGGGACAAAGATCATACTTTTTGGAGAAATGTCCTCTGGTCTGATGAAACAAAAATATAACTGTTTGGCCATAATGACCATCGTTATGTTTGGAGAAAAAAGGCGGTTGATTGCAAGCAGAAGAACACCATCCCAACCGTGAAGCACGGGGGTGGCAGCTTTGCTACAGGAGGGACTGGTGCACTTCACAAAATAGATGGCATCATGAGGAAGGAAAATTATGTGGATATATTGAAGCAACATCTCAAGACATCAGTCAGGAAGTTAAAGTTTGGTCGCAAATGGGTCTTCCAATTGGATAATGACCCCAAGCATACTTCCAAAGTTGTGGCAAAATGGCTTAAGGACAACAAAGTCAAGGTATTGGAGTAGCCATCACAAAGCCCTGACATCAATCCTATAGAACATTTGTGAGCAGAACTGAAAAAGCATGTGCGAGCAAGGAGGCCTACAAACCTGACTCAGTTACACCAGTTTTATCAGGAGGAATGGGCCAAAATTCACCCAATTTATTGTGGGAAGCTTGTGGATGGCTACCCGAAACATTTGACCCAAGTTAAACAATTTAAAGGCAATGCTACCAAATACTAATTGAGTGCATGTAAACTTCTGACCCACTGGGAATGTGATTAAATAAATAAAAGCTGAAATAAATCATTCTCTCTACTATTATTCTGACATTTCACATTCTTAAAATAAAGTGGTGATCCTAACTGACCTAAAACAGGGAATTTTTACTAGGATTAAATGTCAGGAATTGTGAAAAACTGAGTTTAAATGTATTTGGCTAAGGTGTATGTAAACTTCCGACTTCAACTGTACATTATGGTGATGTAGTTGGATAGCATTCATATATGCATATATATATATACACACACTACCGTTCAAACGTTTGGGGTCACTTAGAAATGTCCTTATTTTAGAAAGAAAAGCAATTGTTTGGTCCATTAAATTAACATCAAAATGATCAGAAATACAGTGTAGACATTGTTAATGTTATAATGGCTATTGTAGCTGGAAACGGCTGTTTTTTTATGGAATATCTACATAGGCGTACAGAGGCCCATTATCAGCAACCATCAGTCCTGTGTTCCAATGGCATGCTGTGTTTACTAATCCAAGTTTATCATTTTAAAAGGCTAATTGATCATTAGAAAACCATTTTGCAATTATGTTAGCTCAGCTGAAAACTGTTATGCTGATTTAAAGAAGCAATAAAACTGGCCTTCTTGAGACTAGTTGAGTATCTGGAGCATCAGCAACTGTGGGTTCGATTACAGGCTCAAAATTGCCAGAAACAAATAACCTTCTTCTGAAATGCATCAGTCTATTCTTGTTCTGAGAAATGAAGGCTATTCCATGCGAGAAATTGTCAAGAAACTGAAGATCTCGTACAACGCTGTGTACTACTCCCTTCACAGAACAGTGCAAACTGGCTCTAACCAGAATAGAAAGAGGAGTGGGAGGCCTCGGTGCACAACTGAGCAAGAGGACAAATATATTAGAGTGTCTAGTTTGAGAAACAGACGCCTCACAGGTCCTCAACTGGCAGCTTCATTAAATAGTACCCGCAAAACACCAGTCTCAACGTCAACAGTGTAGAGGCTACTCCGGGATGCTGACGTACTAGGCAGAGTTGCAAAGAAAAAGCCATATCTCAGACTGCCCATCTTAATCTTTTTTTTTATTGGCCAGTCAGAGATATGGCTTTTCTTTGCAACTCTGCCTAGAAGGTCAGCATCCCGGAGTCGCCTCTTCAATGTTGACGTTGAGACTGGTGTTTTGCGGGTACTATTTAATGAGGCTGCCAGTTGAGGACTTGTGAGGCATCTGTTTCTCAAACTAGACACTCTAATGCATTTGTACTCTTGCTCAGTTGTGCACCGGGGCCTCCCACTCCTCTTACTATTCTGGTTATGGCCAGTTTGCGCTGTTTTGTGAAGGTGTAGTACACAGCGTTGTACGAGATCTTCAGTTTCTTTGCAATTTCTCGCATGGAATAGCCTACACTGTATATCAATTTTATGTTATTTTACTGGACAAAAGAATTGCTTTTCTTTCGAAAACAATGACATTTCTAAGTGACCCCAAACTTTTGAACGGTAGTGTACATACAGTGCATTCGGAAGGTATTCAGACCCCTTGAGTTTTTCCACATTTAGTTACATTAGTCTTATTGTAAAATTGATTAAATAAAAACAATCCTCATCAATCCACACACAATACCCCATAACAACAAAGTGAAAACAGGTTTATAGATATTTTTGCTAATTTATTACAAATAAAAAACAGAAATACCTTCTTTACATAAGTATTCAGAACATTTGCAATGAGACTCGAAATTGAGCTCAGGTGTGCCCCGTTTCCAATGTTCATCCTTGAGATGTTTCTACAACTTGATTGGAGTCCACCTGTGTTAAATTCAATTGATTTGACATGATTTGGAAATGCACACACCTGTTTATATAAGGTCCCACAGTTGACAGTGCATGTCAGAGCAAAAACATAGCCATGAGGTCGAAGGAATTGTCCGTAGAGCTCTGAGACAGGATTGTGTCGAGGCACAGATCTGGGGAAGGGTACCAAAACATTTCTGCAGCATTGAAGGTCCCCAAGAGCACAGTGGCCTCCAACATTCTTAAATGGAAGAAGTTTGGAACCAACAAGATTCTCCTAGAGCTGACCACCCGGCCAGACTGAGCAATTTCGGGAGAATGGCCTTGGTCAGGGAGGTGACCAAGAACCCGATAGTCGCTCTGTCAGAGCTCCAGAGTTCCTCTGTGGAGATGGGACAACCTTCCAGAAGGACAACCATCTCTGCAGCACTCCACCAATCAGGCCTTTATGGTAGAGTGGCCAGACGGAAGCAACTCCTCAGTAAATGACACGACAGCCAGCTTGGAGTTTGCCAAAAGGCACCTAAAGGACAATCAGACCATGAGAAACAAGATTCTCTGGTCTGATGAAACCAAGATTGAACTTTTTGGCCTGAATGCCAAGCGTCTCGTCTGGAGGAAAGCTGGCACCATCCCTACGGTGAAGCATGGTGGTGGCAACATCATGTTGTGGGGATGTTTTTCAGTGGCAGGGACTGGGAGACTACTCAGGACCGATGGAAAGATGAACAGAGCAAAGTACAGAGTCCCCCATAAAAAAAAAAAAAAAAAGTACAAAGAGATCATTGATATAAACCTGCTCCAGAGCGCTCAGGATCTCAGACTGGTGCGAAAGTTCACCTTCCAACAGGACAACGACTCTAAGCACACAGCCAAGACAACGCAGGAGTGGCTTCGGAACAAGCCTTTGAATGTCGTTGAGTGCCCCAGCCAGAGCCCGGACCTGAATCCAATCGAACATCTCTGGAGAGACCTGAAAATAGCTGTACAGCGACGCTCCCCGTCCAACCTGACAGAGCTTGAGAGGATCTGCAGAGAAGAATGGGAGGAACTCCCCAAAAACAGGTGTGCCAAGCTTGTAGCGTCATACCCAAGAAGACTCAATGCTGTAATCGCTGCCAAAGGTGCTTCAACAAAGTACTGAGTAAAGGGTCTGAATACTAATGCAAATGTGATATATCAGTTTTTTATTTTTAATAAATTTGCTAACATTACTAAAAACCAGTTTTTGCTTTGTTATTATGGGGTATTGTGTGTAGATTGTTGAGGAAAAAAGCAATGTAATCAATTTCAGAATAAGGCTGTAGCGTAACAAAATGTGGAAAAGGTCAAGGGGTCTGAATACTTTCCGAATGCACTGTATATATATTACATCTGTGTTATGCAGTGTAACACATATAGCTGGCCTTAGGCTAAGCATTTATTATTATACTGATGCAGTGCAGTGCTACAGTATAGGGAAAGGCTTCCACAGTTCAGTTTCATACAAAACCAGGCCTATATTAGACAACCCAAGTTGTGATTACAGGTGTATTCTATTTTGAATACCAAAGGATTTTATTTTCATTATGTCATTACATTGTCTTTATGCTGTGGCCAAAGTAACGCAGGAGAATCTTTGTGTCCCAAATGGCACCCTATTCCCTTTATAGTGCATACAATTTTTCTGGGGCCTAGTGCTCTGGTCAAAATTTGTGCATTTTAAAGGGAACATGGTACCATTTGGGACGCAACCAAAATGTTGAAATGTGTTTACCATAGAAATGCTATGTTGAACATTGAGGCAATAATCACTATTATTCAACTGTCAGAACACTTACCACTTCAATTTACTACACAACACAGTCCTGTGGAAATACAGACAAGGCATGAGAATGAAGAGCCTGCCTTTCTGAATACAGAGATGTGCCATTACCCATCGTCAGTGGTGGCTGCTGATTGGCTGAACTGGTACATGTTCCTAGGAAAACTTATGCTGCGTTCTAACCAAGTGTGAAGGTGGTAATTACTAGTTCTGAAGTCGTAAATACCAGTTGGATGCATTCATGTGCTTTGAACTCATTGAGAAACACTGATTGGCTTATGGCCAACAATCAACCATAAACTAAAAGTACAGCTATCATGCTTGGAAACAAATTATGGTGTTCAAAAACCACATTAATAGATTGTTTTTTATAAAGAATGTTTTGTTGTTACATATATCTTTAGAAAATTATGTTATCAAGGTAATTTCATTAGAAGGCGTAGTCAGTGGTCAGCATGTGGAGGAAGTCAGAGCTCAGGGATGATAGACCAGTTTCCCACTAGTAATTATGAATTGGAGGGGCGTTCGAGTGGATTTTTCCCACTCGTATGTGGTAAACACCATCTTCCCACTTGGTTATGAGCGGAGCATTAGACACGTGGTTCCTGGGACAATGTACATGTTTTTCCACAGTTTAATAAGCATATTTGTTTAGCATTTTTTCTTTGCTATTGTTTTTGTTTCCTTATGGTTGCTTAATGTAAAGCCTTTTGAGGCTTTTAGAAAAGCGCTATAGAAGACCTATGTATTATTATTTATTATTAATATGGAAATGTTGATTCATTCCACTAATTCCGCTCCAGCCATTACCACAAGCCCTTCTTCCGCAATTAAGGTGCCACCAACCTCTTGTGCTGGGAATACTGTCTGTCAACAGTGAGAACAGACAGGAGAAAGGGGGATACTTATTCATTTCAGAGTGACTATAAAAAGAACATACTTTTTTATTATTGTGAACTAAATGTAAGGAATTCTCATAACATACAATAAAGGTTTCAGTTCTTCTGTCACTCAATGACCCAACTGAAATGTTCACATTAAGGCATGATGGTGATGTAGTTGGATAGCAGTAATTATATATATTTTTAATCTGTGTTAAGCATCCTTAGGCTAAGCATTTATTATTATACTGATACAGTGCAATGCTACAGTATAGGGAAAGGCTTCCACCGTTCGGTGTCATACAAAACCAGGCCTATGTTAGACATCCCGAACTGTGATTACAGGTGTATCCCATTTTGAATACCAAATTATATAATTTTCATTACTTCATTACTTTCTCTTTATGCTGTGGACAAAGTAACACAGGAGAAACCCTAAGGATGTTTCCCAAATGGCATCCCATTCCCTTTATAGTGCACAAATTCTGACCAGGGCCTAGTGCGCTGGTCAAAATGTGTGCACTATAAAGGGAATAAGGTGCCATTTTGGGACGCAACCCAAAATGTTGAAATGTGTTTACCATAGAAATACTACGTTGAACACTGAGGCAATAATTACTATTATCAAACTGTCAGAACATCTTCTACTTCAATTTAATACACAACACAGTCCTGTGAAAAGACACACAAGGCATAAGAATAAAGAGCCTGCTTTCTGAATGCAGAGATGCAACATTACCAATCGTCAGTGGCGGCTGCTGATTGTCTGAATAGTTGGGGCGGGTTTATGTTCCTGGGACAACTTGTGCTGCGTTTATAACCAAGTGGGAAGGTGGTAATTACCAGTTGTGACGTCGTAAATACCAGGTGTATGCATTCACATGCTCTGAAATCATTGAGAAACGCTGAATGGCTAATGGCCAACAATCTGCGTCAACCATAAACTAAAAGTACAGCTGTCATGCTTGTAAACAAAGTATAGTGTTCAAAAACCATATTCGTCAATTGCTTTTATAAATAATGTTTTGTTGTTACATTTAACTGCCGAAAATGCTGTTATCAAGGTAATTTCCTTAGTGACATCAGAGGTCAGCATGTGGGAAAAGACAGAGGTTAGGGATGATAGACCAGTTTCCCACTAGTAATTACAAGTTGGAGGGGTGTTCAAGTAAATACCACCTTGCCACTTGATTATGAATGCAGCACTACACACACATGTAGTTCCTGGGACAACATACAGTACATGTTGTCCCCCAGTTTTATAATTCAATTTGCTTAGCATTTTTTGGTTGATTCTGTTTTTGTTGCTTAATGTAAAGCATTTTGGGGGTTTTATAAAAGTGCTTTAGAAAACGTATGCATTATTATTTATTGCTAATAAGGAAATATTGAGCCGTACAATTATCTTTGAACAAATATTTACAATTTAATCTCAAAGGCTTTTGAACAAATATTGTTTAATAATTAATCCTCTTAGACCTGCTGGGTTCTGGTACTGGTTCCGATCTACATTTTCGCTTATAAATCGATATGTGGACACCATAGATCAAAATGGCTTGCATTGAGTGGTAGCCCTGATTCTCACGGACACAGGAGTATGTCTCTTCTATCTGTGTGAAGCAGGATGTGAAATCTGACATCACTTGAAGCTGGGATGTCACTCCTACAATTTCATTAGCTCTTCCGACTGTCCATCAACTCCTGGCTGAACCCTATGTCACAGCCACTAACAACATATTCCTGGAATCCTGACATCGTAACGCAGCGGGAGAGCAAAGTTTTGTCGCTGTAGCACATTCAGGGATCAATTTATAGCCTGTAATTTAAAATTATTCATAGATTTTAAACAAAAAACACTTTTTGATTGTCATAGATCGACAAGATGAAAGGTAAGTTCCTAACGAGTTCAGGAAGCCAAGCTAGAGCTCTGTGAGACGTTCACAGCGATGAGGGCAGATGTTTTGATCAAGAGAGACCTTTAGAAAATATGCCAATTTTCTCTACCACTAAATATACAAACATGTATTTTACAATTATAAGGAACGTGAAATCTTATAGTTAGTCATTTAATAAATTGATTATACTATATTTATAAATAATATAAGTCATTTCAAGCCTTATTCATACAGTTTTGACGAATAGGAAATACATCACATAAAATATTTCATATTTATATCATGTTTGTGCTGTGTTCTCAAAAGTGACTACACCTCAGCCATTTATAACTATTTTTACCAGAAAGGGGACATTTTAACTTTTGTTGGAGTATGCAGCATTACGTAGATTACGTTTTTGGATTACATTAAATTACATTTAAGAGTAAAAAAATAAATAATCTGAGACCAATCCAGTAGAAAACAGTAAAACATTTAGCATTTACCTGTGATTCCAGTCCGTTTTTTCTGGTGAACTGCCAATAATGCAGCCAAATCACAGCCCCCTTTGTCAGTTTCCCTCGTGTTCATCTGAGGTGAGGACTTTCCTTGTCTGCGCCTAGTTTGAATTTGATTGTCAGCAATGCTCCTAAAGCTCAACAGTGCGTGGCACTCCAAACTAGTGATGGGAAACCAAGGCTTTCTGAAGCTTTTGGGGCTTTCACCAAATTGTGCCGAAAAGCCGTTCATTATGCTGAGCTTTTAACACAATGCACATTAGTGACATCTGCAGGGCAGCAATAAAAAACAGTGTTTAATGTTCATAAATACGTTTTTTTCCACAACATTCATCACATCTCTGCTGTGCAGTGGTTGGTCGTGGGTCTTAGTAGCCTACAATTATAGGTTCTCACCTTCCATCATGCTTCTGTTTCTTTGCTGTGAATCCCATTATTTAGGATGCTTAAGACAGAAGCTTATACTTTATTAAATTAAACAAATTGTTTGAACAATAATGTGCAGAAAGTGTGGTGTCACATAAAACTATTTTCAAAATGGCATGCCTTTGCCAGGTTTCAATCCCATTGCCTGTGAGTGTTCTGGTCCCTGCTGAGCTACCCTACAAGTGAGGATACATGAAAAAACCCTAACTGCATTGTAAGTATGATGTCCAGTAGAGGTCATGGTTTGAAAGCAACTTGAAACCATGGTACATTTCCATGATTCAGATATAAATGACTAAAATGTAAATGTAAATGTAAATATACCATAGTATAAATGATGCAATACCATGGTAATATTTAGGCTAATACTTCAAGGCTAAAACCATGGTACAATTCCATTATTCAGACTATACCATGGTATGAATGAAGTACATTTCTGTAAGGGATTGGAGCTCCAGTATCAATCGTCCCGTCACTACTCCAAAGTGAAATCCCTCAAAATACATGTAAAGAGTGAGATCAAGCCATTTCCTGGGAAATTCACAACAGTATCTTTTTAGATTTTGGCATGTCATGAAAGTAGCAAGATAGCAAATGCTGGCTAGCTGCTAGGTAGCAAGCTAAAGTTCGCTAGAGTATCTAGCGAAGTATCTAGCGAATTCACAACAGTATCTTTTTAGATTTTGGCATATCATGAAAGTAGCAAGATAGCAAATGCTGGCTAGCTGCTAGGTAGCAAGCTAAAGTTCGCTAGCTTGCTAATGACATTGACTGCTGGCAACCTAGCTAGCTAGCAATTAGCTAGTTTTCTGTTTATCTCAATAATTAGAAAAAGGCATGAATGCATTCTTCTTTAGTTATAAGCTAATGTTAATTAAATTGATTATTACCTTTGAGAATGCACATGTGACAACTGTCATGTGACAACTGTATCCAATTTCTTATTGGTTACCAAGGCATACAATTTTGCCATTGGTTGTTGGTGTTGATGACACACAACCATCATCATTTTATAAAGAAAGTGAGAGGATTTGTAGAAAATAGTTTATGTGAAACCACAAATGTTCAAATATTTTTATTTATTTAGTATAGTATAAGCTTCTGTCTAAGCATCCTAAATAATGCCATAGATTCCAAAAAAGGGAAGCATGATGTAAGACGCGAACCTGGCAAGTCAATGGACTGTAGGATATTTAAGCCAACAATTTACCCCTACACTCAGTAGAGGAAAAAAACATATCTGATAATCACACGTTGCTATTTATTGCTGACCAGCAGATGTCACGAATGCACATTGTGAACGGATAATAAAGCTCAGCGTAATGAACCTATTTTCCACACAATTGGCTGTAAAGCCTCAATGCTTCGGGATGCTTTGTTTCCCCATCAGTAGTGTTAGGAATGTCCTGGTTTATAGGCCACATTAGGCCTGCAAGTCATATTATGCAGGCCTGGAAAGGGATGTGTAATTCTTATTGGAATCCAGAAAAGTGTTAGGCTATCCAACAAGTGGAATGTTTTATCGCTTACAACCTGCATTCAAAATGACTGCCAGGGTAGGAGGAGTGGAATATGGAAACTATCTCAATCATGTAAATGGGAATAACCATCTCAGTATTGGGTGCGAAAAGTCCAACTACTAACAGATTGTATTAGTTTAGAAAACGGTATGTTATGTAACTTTGTGCAGCATAAAATGTATCAACCAATCAAAGTACTTATAAAAACACAGATAGTAAAACAAACAATTCAAAAACTTACCCTGCAATAGAGCATGCTGGGAAATGTAGTTATATGTCGAACCCATCTTGCCTTCCAAAGAACCCTTCTTGCCTTCCAAAGAATCTTTCTTGCCTTCCAAATAATCATCAAAGAACACGTTCTTCCAAAAACGTTTCTTAGGATGTTAAAGGTTCTAGGTAGAACCCTTTGCCTTACAAATAATCATTGTCTTCCAAAAAGAGTTCTTCAGATCAAAACGGTTCTTAGTAGAACCCTATCCCTCCACAAATAATCTGTTTGGAACCCTTTTTTCTAAGAGTGGAACATGTGATGCAATAATTTAAATAGCCAAAAATAGCAGCCTTGAGCCGCCTCTAGCTTCTTTATGACCATTATAGGCATTGGAAACAGGTAGGTTTTTACCTTACACACAGAGAGAGAAAGTAACATAGCATTAATGATGTTGTTTCACAAGTAATATGGAAATGCGTGTGGACAAATGCATTAAGTGCATTGTTGTGCCATGTAACACAGCAGGTTTCCCATCAGGTTTCCCACAGCTTGGATGTTTGGATGTAGCCACAACTGTAGCCACAACTAATAACTTTGTTTCTGTGGGAAAACATGGGCAGACTTAAACAGAATTTGTCATTTGCGTTATTACCCAATTGTTATGAGAGAATTATAATATGTTTGTATGGGTTTACAATATATTAAGGAATCATTCTCTCTATACACCAAGTCACTTGGCTCTGTCATATCCTCACATGGTCTCTCCTATCATTGCTACGCAGACAACACACAACTAATCTTCCCTTTCCCCCTTCTGATAACCAGCTGGCGAATCGCATCTCTGCATGTCTGGCAGACATATCCCGGGGAAGGACTGCCCGCTCCATGATCTCGCCATCATGGTTGACAACTCCGTTGTGTCCTCCTCCCAGAGTGCAAAGAACCTTGGAGTGACCCTGGACAACACCCTGTCGTTCTCCGCTAACATCAAAGCGGTGACCCGATCTTGTAGGTTCATGCTCTACAACATTCGCAGAGTACGACCCTACCTTACACAGGAAGCGGCACAGGTCCTAATCCAGGCACTTGTCATCTCCCGTCTGGATTACTGCAAATCGCTGTTGGCTGGGCTCCCTGCCTGTGCCATTAAACCCCTACAACTCATCCAGAACGCTGCAGCCCTTCTGGTGTTCAACCTTCCCAAGTTCTCTCACGTCACCTCGCTCCTCCGCACACTCCACTGGCTTCCAGTTGAAGCTCGCATCTGCTACAAGACCATGGTGCTGATCAGTCCCTACACCCAAACGAGGGCATTGCGTTCTTCCACCTCTGGCCTGCTGGTCCCCCTACCTCTGCGGAAGCACATTTCCCACTCAGCCCAGTCAAAACTGTTCGCTGCTCTGGCACCCCAATGTTGGAACAAGCTCCCTCACAACGCCAGGACAGCGGAGTCATTGACCACCTTCCGGAGACACTTGAAACCCTACCTCTTTAAGGAATACCGGGATAGTATAAAAGTAATCCTTCTACCTTCCCTCCCCCCACAAAAAAACACACACAAAAAAAAAACGATATATATATATATATATATATATATATATATATAAAATAATTTTAACAAAATAAAACATATACTCTCAAAATAAACAATTCAAAAATTAGAGAAATATATAAAAAACTAAAGTAAAGTGGTTGTCCCACTGGCTATCATAAGGTGAATGCACCAATTTGTAAGTCACTCTGGAAAAGAGCGTCTGCTAAATGACGTAAATGTAAATTTGCAAGTCTAGAAGAGCAGTGCAAATGTATAGTTTAATTTCCAAGCCACCTTTTGAATTTCTGTGTTTAATTGTAGCATTAAAACAGAAATCCATGTGGGTACTGAACGTTGAGAAAAATAGATTAATAGGCATGTTTCCATGAGGAGACATTGATCATTTTATTCAGATGAGGACAATACCACGCAGTCATTTGTGATGATATTCGGGACTAATGGCTATCACACAAACCTGGAAATCAAACTAATCATTGGAGGTGTCATGCCTGCTCCCGTTCCCCCTCCCTGGCGCTCGAGGGCGCCAGGCTGCCCATCATTACGCACACCTGTCACCATCGTTACGCTCATCTGCGCTTCATTGGACTCACCTGGACTTCATCACTGTTTAATTACCTCCCCTATATCTGTCTGTTCCTCAGTTGTGATCCTGGTGTCAGCATTAATGTCATTATGTTTCCCCTGTCCAGACGCAGTCCGTGTTTTGGTTAATGTCTGTATATATTAAATGTTCACTCCCTGTACTTGCTTCTCATCTTCCAGCATCTGTCCTCACAGGAGGTTTGTGTGTTGCTGCTACACTCCTACAAAAAAGGGTTCCAAAAGAGTTATTTGAACCATTTTTGGAAGAAAGGGTTCTTTGATGATTCTTTGGAAGGCAAGAATAATTATTTGGAAGGCAAGTAGGGTTCTACATAGAACTATATATAATATTTCCCAGCATGCTCTATTGCAAACCATTTTCAGAATTGTTTGTTTTACTGTAATATCTGTGTTTTTGCATGTACATTGATTGGTTGATAAATTGTACGCTACACAAAGATAAATAACATACAGTTTTCTAAACTAATCCAATCTGTTAGTAATTTGATTTATTTCACCCGTTACTGAGATGGTTGTTTCAGTTTAGATGATTGAGATAGTCTCAGCATTTAATCTTCCCTACCCTGGCAGTCATTCAGAATGCAGGTTGCAGGTGATAAAAAATTAAACTTGTCGTCATATCATAACTCTGGTTGGCTTCCAATATAAATTAAGCATCACTTTACAAGCCAGCATGCTGTTACTTTTGCAGGCCTAATGTGGCCTGTAAACCAAGATATTCCTGACACCACAGTGTTAGGGTATAACTAGGCCTTCAAAGAAAGGCCTTATGATGTACAGTTTAATGATTGTCATAAATAATAAAATGTATTGGCTGGTGGAATGGTTCATAGAGGGTTCTAGGAAGAACCCTCCAAAGATAAAAGGGTTCTTTGAAGAACCCTACATAGAGTAAAATATGTAAAATAATGATTTTGGCAAAATCTACTTCCTCAGAGTCAAATGAACTCATGGATACCATTTGTATGTCTCTGCATCCAATATGAAGGAAGTTAGAGGTAGTTTCACGAGCCAATGCTAACTAGCGAGCGTTAGCTAAATGACTGGAAGTCTATGGTATCCATGCTAGCAGTTACCATAGACTTCCAGTCATTGCACTAATGCTTGTTAGCAACTTCCTGCAGAGACATAGAAATGGTATCCACGAGTTTAGCTGACTCTGGGGAAGTAGATGAAGGGCTTCATTGCCAAAATCCTGAAGTATCACTTTAATGTGTCAGCAAATGGAAAAAGGAAGCGTGGCTGGCCAAAAGAAACCTGTCGAAAAACCATAGAAAAGATGAAGAACTGTCATGGAAAACTATCCCCAAAAAGGCTAAGGATTGGCAGCAGTGGATGCTTTGTGGAAGCCTTGCGAAAATGATTAAGTACATAAATGCGTCAGAAAGCCTGTTTAAATGGTGTAGATAAGGTGGCTGACATTTACATTAAATCACAACAGGTTAAGTTCAGGCATTGGTCTATGGCTGAAGTTACATAATGTAGCTACGGCTATATTGTCAAAGATGCCACAAGCTGGTTATTCATAACACTTGATTTGCTATTCTATCTTTACCATAAGTCGTTGGTCTTTGTTATAGACCAATGACAAAAAGTACATACTGTTCCTGTCAGTTATACAAATTGCATGCATTACTAGTCAGTGAGTGGTGTTATAGAAGAGAGAAGTGGCGAGGGCCTGACCCCTCCTCTGCAGGGTTGGTCTGTTGGACAAATACATGAATAATAATGCTACAGTTGACATGGTGGATGAAAGGTAAAGCTCTGCTAGGTCTAACTATCACAACCTTGCTGTCATTTTAATTTGCTATGTTGGGCATCTTAGAATAATATTATAATATACAGTACCAGTCAAAAGTTTGGACACACCTACTCATTCAAGGGTTTTTCTTTATTTTTACTATGTTCTACATTGTAGAATAATAGTGGACATCAAAACTATGAAATATCACATATGGAATCATGTAGTAAACAAAGAAGTGTTTGGTTACTACATGATTCCATATGTGTTATTTCATAGTTTTGTTGTCTTCACTATTATTCTACAATGTAAACAATGGTAAAAATAAAGAAAAACCCTTGAATGAGTAGGTGTGTCCAAACTTTTTACTGGTAGTGTATATATTTTTGTCACTTGATAAGTAATGCAATAAGTAATGTAAATAAAACGAAGGAGCTGATCGTAGACTACAGGAGACAGCAGAGGCGGCACGCCCTCATCCACATCGACGGGACCGCAGTGGAGAGGGTCAAAAGCTTCAAGTTCCTCAGCGTGCACGTCACTGATGACCTGAAATGGTCCATTCACACAGACATTGTGGTGAAGAAGGCACAACAGCGCCTCTTCAAAATCAGGAAACTGAAGAAATTCGGATTGGCCCCTAAAACCCTCACTAACTTCTACAGATGCACCATTGAGAGCATCCTGTCGGTCTGTATCAACACCTGGTACGGCAATTGCACAGTCTGCAGCCGCAGGGCTCTCCAGAGGGTGTTGCGGTCAGCCCAACGCAGCACCCAGTGTCACAGGAAGGCCAAGAAAATAATCAAGGACCTCAGCCACCCGCTCACCCCACTATCATCTAGAAGGCGGAGACAGTACAGGTGCATCAAAGCTCGGACAGAGAAACTGAAAAACAGCTTCTATCTCCAGGCTGTTAAATAGTCACCACTAACTGGCCTCTATCTTGAGGCCGGGCGGCAGGTAGCTTAGTGGTTAAGAGCGTTGTGCCAGTAACCGAAAGGTCGCTGGTTCTAATCCCTGAGCCAACTAGGTAAAAAATATGTCGGTGTGCCCTTGAGCAAGGCACTTAACCCTAATTGCTCTGGATAAGAGCGTCTGCTAAATGACAAAAAATTACCCTGCCCTGAACCTTAGTCACTGTTACTAGCCAGCTACCACCCAGTAGTCTACCATGCACCTTAGAGACTGCTGCCCTATGTACAGTACATAGTCATTGAACACTGGTCACTTTAATAATGTTACATACTGTTCAACAAACTTTATATATACTGTAAAATACAAACAGTAAAGTTATTTGAAAAATATCATTGTGTATTTCATATTAATAGTATTTCACATTACACAAGGAGTTATGAGAACATTCCAGAAGGTCATCCAACATGATAGTACTACAGTAATTAATGTCTTTTTATTCAGTATGTGGGGTAACATAGAGCAAGTTAGTTTTGTAAAGGTGCATTTGAAGCTGGCTATGTGATAGTACACTGAAGAAAATAAAGGTTCTTAAATAGTTATTCCTCAACTCTTAAGGTTCCTTGGAGAACTGTTGCCAGATAAAGAACCTTTGAGATAAGTGTGGGGTAGTTGACGTGGCATCCACAGTTCTTCAGAATTCTAAACGGTTCTTGAAATGTACGGAAGCCTGCAGATGTGTGCCTTTCATAAACAGCAAATTCTTCAATGTTAAATCAACACTGAGAGTATTAAATCAACACTGAGAGTGTTAAATCAGCACTTAAAGAGTGGGGCCATATAGAGTGCCTTCAGAAAGCATTCATACCTCTTGACTTATTGCACATTTTGTTGTGTTACAATCTGAATTGAAAATGGATTAAATAAAACAAATTCTCACCAATCTACATAAAATAACCCATAATGACAAAGTGAAAACATGTTTTTAGAAATGTTAGCAAGTTTATTGAGCTATGAGTCTGGTTAAGTCTCTAAGAGCTTTCCACACCTGGATTGTGCAACATTTTCCCAAAATTATTCAAGCTCTGTCAAATTGGTTGTTGGTCATTGCTAGACAACCATTTCCAGGTCTTGCCATAGATTTCCAAGTAGATTTAAGTCAAAACTGTAACTCAGCCACTCAGGAACATTCACCTTATTCTTGGTAAGCAACTCCAGTGTAGATTAGGCCTTGTGTTTTAGGTTATTGTCCTGCTGAAAGGGGAATTTATCTCCCAGTGTCTGGTGGAAATCAGACTGAACCAGGTTTTCCTCTAGGATTTTGCATGTGCTTAGCTACATTCCGTTTCTTTTTTATCCTGAAAAACTCCCCATTCCTTAATGATTACAAGCATACCGATAACATGATGCAGCCACCACTATGCTTGAAAATATGGGAGGTGGTAGTCAGTAATGTGTTTTTTGGGATTTGCAAAAAGTTGATTGCTTTGCCACATTTTTGGCAGGATTACTTTAGTGCCTTGTTGCAAACAGGATGCATGTTTTGGAATATTTTTATTCTGTAGAAACTTCCTTCTTTTCACTCTGACAATTAGGTTAGTACTCCTGAGTGGCGCAGTGGTCTAAGGCACTGCATTGCAGTGCTAACTGTGCCACTAGAGATCCTGGTTCGAATCCAGGCTCTGTCGCAGCCAGCCGCGACCGGGAGACTCATGGGCGGCGCACAATTGGCCCAGCGTCGCCCAGGGTAGGGGAGGGAATGGCCGGCAGGGATGTAGCTCAGTTGATAGAGCATGGCGTTTGCAACGCCAGGGTTGAGGGTTTGTTTCCCACGGGGGGCCAGTATAAAAAAAATAATATGTAAGTCGCTCTGGATAAGAGCGTCTGCTAAATGACTAAAATGTAAAATGTAAATGTAGTATTGTGGAGTAACTACAATGTTGTTGATCCATCCTCAGTTTTCTCAGATCACAGCCATTAAACTATGTAATTGTTTTAAAGTCACCATTGGCCTCATGGTTAAATCCCTGAGCGGTTTCCTTCCTCTCCGGCAACTGAGTTAGGAAGGACACCTGTATCTTTGTAGTGACTGGGTGTATTGATAATCCATCCAAAGTGTAATAATAACTTCACCATGCTCAAAGGGATATTCCATGTCTGCTTTTTTTTTACCCATCTACCAATAGGTGCTCTTCTTTGCGAGGCATTTAAAAACCTAACTTTGTGGTTGAATCTGTGTTTGAAATTCACTGCTCGACAGAGGGACCTTACAGATAATTGAATGTGTGGGGTACAGAGATGAGGTAGTCATTCAAAATTCATGTTAAAAACACTATTATTGCACACAGAGTGAGTCCATGCAATGTATTATGTGACTTGTTAAGCAAATTGTTACTACTGAACTTATTTAGACTTGCCATAACAAAGGGGTTGAATACTTATTGACTCAAGACATTTCAGCTTTTCATTTGTAATTAATTTGTAAAAAAATAAATAAAAATAAATAAAAAAACATTATACCGCTTTGACATTATGGGGTATTGTGCGTAGGGCCAGTGACACAAAATCTCAATATAATCATTTTTAAATTCAGGCTGTAACACAACAAAATGTGGAAACAGTCAGGGGGTGTAAATACTTTGTGAAGGCACTATGTGTACTGCTAGTACCATTTATAATTGGTTAACCTAGGGCTAGACTATAACCCCCCTAAACATAGACAGGTCTGCACTGAAAATATTCAAATCATTAAGCCTAGGCCTACTCACCAAACAGATGTTGTGGCCGTAATTCATCACCATGCAGTGTTCAATGTGAAAATGTCAATTTAGAAAATTCCAAAGAACACGCAGAATAATATAAAACATCTGTATATCGAAAAGAAGACAGATTGAACCCCGTTTTGAATGACCACTCTTTGAAAATACCCTAACTGTTCCAGATGTGAGATGAGCATCACCATTGCACAGCCATAGGCTTCTACAAGCAAAAACCACTGCTGAGATTACTGCCTTTTTAAAGATTGTGTTCCACAATATAATATAACAAGTTGATACTACGGTTTCAATAAATCATTCTTAAATGGCAATTGTTTTTTTATTCACTGAATATATACGAAGCTATTTAGCAATTAGGATTTGTTATCTGTAATGTTTATAATGAATAAAGCATTGTTGCGCACTGTTGGCATACAGATAGATGTGCACATATTTTTTTTCTGGTCTTGTGTTCTAAAAAGTTTTATTAAATTTTATTAGAGTGCTCGATTTCAATATAATTTAATGGGGAAAAACCTACGAAAAATAGTTATGTTCTGTTCATAAATATGGATTTCCCCTGTTGAGAAACGGTGTAAATTGCAGGAAATGGTAGAAAAAATGGTACAATTTTCAATGTTTAAATAAAGAAAATATAAAAAATGATTGCACCCCCACGTTCAGACAATGTCAGGCACAGAGCCCAAGCCCGAAAAAAATACTACATTGAAATAATGATTGTGCCTTCATACAATCAGACATTGAATGTACAAAACACTAGGAACACCTGCTCTTTCCATGACGTAGACAAACCAGATGAATCCAGGTGAAAGCTATGATCCCTTATTGATGTCACTTGTTAAATACACTTCAATCGGTGTAGATGAAGGGGAGGAGACAGGTTAAAGAAGGATTTTTAAGCTTTGAGAAAATTGAGACATGGATTGTGTATGTGTGCCATTCAGAGGGAGAATGTGCAAGACAAAATATTGAAGTGCCTTGGAACGGGGTATGGTAGTAGATGCCAGGCGCACCGGATTGAGTGTGTCAAGTACTGCAATACTGCTGGGTTTTTCACGCTCAACAGTTTCACATGTGTATCAAGAATGGTCCACCACCCAAAGGACACCCAGCCAACTAGACACAACTGTGGGAAGCATTGGAGTCAACATGGGCCAGCATTCCTAGGGCTGTTACGATAACCCTATTACCTTCACACCGGCAGTCATGAGTCATGACCGCAGTCAAATTCCACATGACCGTTGAGTCGCGGTAATATCCTCCTATGCACTCTGTACATGAATGGTGCTGATGCGTTTGTAGTACCCAACTCGCTAACGACGGTCAGGTTGCTAATGACCTGATACTCAGCGCTCTATTGTCCCTGTAATCACTCTGACATCAATGCAAATGCAATCGAAAATTACATCAAACATTTCTCATCTAAACAATATAATCCTTTTAAAACTCACCTCTATGCTACATTGTTTGACTTCACTGTGAACGATCAATTTGAAGAAAGAAGTTCAACAACAGGTTGAAACATGGTCGTTGTGGATCTCGTTTCAAAGCCAAGCACAACGAAATGGACAACACTTTCTAAGGTGATGATTAATTCAAAGCATTTAAGATGTTGCATGTAGAACAACCATATGCATATTAGAGCCCGAAAAAAAGCCTGAATTAAAATAATGATTGTGAATTTATGCAATACATATAGCCTAATAGCCTACACAGCAAATTATCCAGTGTTAAATCAACATTGAAAGAGTGGGACCATATACATACTAGAATCAGTGTTCATTAAAATCAACACTGAAAGAGTGGGACCATATACACACTGGAACCAGTGTTAAATTAACACACTGATTAGTGTAAAACCTCTTTCAAATATTTCCCAGAGCCTTTGGAGTGAATTGTAGAGTTACCACCCATGACTGTATTTGTTAGTGACAGAGACATGATTTAATTAACCCATTTTCAGTACTATGGACTTCACCCAGTAAGAGAATATGTAATAATAATAATAAAAAATACGACCGGTTTTTCTTCATTACACGCAACCCTGCATGGTGGAGATTTTCTGGGGTTGTGTCCCTCTCTCTACCCTCTCTTTCACTATCCTTTTCTTTGGATGGACCAGGAGGCAGCAACAGTAACAGTGGCTTGACTGTGGCTGGTGCTGTCTCTCTGGTCCAGCGGACAATGCCGGAATTGCCGGAAGGACTGGGGAAGACGGAAGAGGCCTGAATCGCCAATCCACGGACCACCCCGGAATCCAGCCAGCATCCAGAATCAGCACTGGACCAGCTGCCTGAGGAGGAGACGACGGACTGCAGGCCTTGAGGACAGTAGAGTGCTGCTGAGGCGAGCCTTACTCCCTCTACCCTTGGCCTGCAGCCCTCCTACCTTGCCTTTTGACCAGACCAGGACCAGCTGAGTGTCAACCACCCAGAGCAGACCAACAGAAGGAGAGACCAGACCAGACACCACCATCACCCGAACCAGAGGTGCGAAGGAAGGACCAAAGACACCAACCTACACCTGGAGCAAGCAGACAACAGGGGAGTGCCTCCATTGACCTCCGGGTCACGGGCTTCCAGGTGTGTCTGCTCGCTCTGAGGTTTGTCCTTCCTCCCCCTGCGGTTCCTGAGCAGACCAACGACCAAAAATCATCAAGACCAAAACCAAAACCACCACCCCCCACCTGAACAAGATGACCAGGATGAACCCAGGAGTGATGCGCTGTTACAACACAGTGAGGCTGATGCTAATCCCCAACGAGGAGGCTGCCGGAGACAGAGCCACCAATGGCCGGGAGCAGCGGGAGCAGGAGCAGGAGCAGGAGCAGGAACAGCAACAACAACCACCAGACCAGAAACCATGACCTGCCTGGAATTCAGCAGGGCAGTTCTCCAGAGAGGTATGGGCTTTGTGCCGTCTGACCTGAACTGCTTGGTGAAACCCCCAGGGCCACAGGAATAATTTGAAGCCAGTTTCAAGACCCCCCAGTTACTAGAAAGTTTAAAATACAGATGCAACGATACAGCCACGTTTAACTGAGCTACCCTTTTTCTGAGAATAATTCCAATGGAGTTAGAGTATAGCTTCACAATGAATGCATCCAAGACTATGATATACAAGTGTAGTTAAGCAGGTTCGCCACCCTCATATCAGCGGCTAAGAAGGTCCTGGAAGAAGACAACGTCTAGACTGGGGCACGAAAATGGATGGTCCAGTTAAGACCGGACACAACCAGAGTAGGCGGAGTCCAACAACTCCCCAGAACCATCACGCTGGGGAACAACAGGGGCTCCGTCCACTTCTATGGCATTCTCAAACTCTGCAGGGACTGTGGCCAAATCGGCCATCTGTAAAGACAACCATCCCACCTCAGACTGTACTTCCACATGCCCCTGCAACCTGTGGGGAAAGGGGGCCACTTCTTCAGATCCTTCCCCAATTCCTACGCCAACCCCACTAACCCAAATCCCAACAACAACAACAACTAAGACCCAGAACCAGCCCCAGACCTTTCCAATGGCACCGCCCATCCCACCACCCAAGATGTCCCAGAAACAGCCCCCACCCCTGTCGCCCCCCCCCAAAAAAAAGTTCTTAACAACCTACACCTCTTCCAACCCCCTGGTCAAAGGGGGCCAGTTTCGAGAGAGGCCAAACAACCAGAATAACCCCTCGCCTCACAAATACGGTTCTTAGACAATGACCCAAACTGGACAAAATTTACCAAATGGAAAAGACCAGACAAACAACAGACCAACAAGAGACCAGACCAGAAGACCACCCCAGAACCCAAACTCTGACACCAGCAAACAAGACTCGCAAAACCCCCTATGCCCTCTGAGAAACCGTCTCCCCATCCTAGACTCCTCACCATACCACCCGCCCCCACAGTCCATTACTTCCTCTGATCATGACTGTAAGTCGCTTTGGATAAAAGCGTCTGCTAAATGGCATATTATTATATTATTATCGCTCCTCCCTGCCCCTTACTGTCCCTGATCCCCCCTCCCACCACCATCTTCCCTTGCCCCCCTACCATAACCCCTATTGCCCCTGACTCCTTCCCCCTGCACCTTAGTGACCCAGATCCACCCCCCTTAGCCCTCCCTACCCCTGATACCACACAGCACTAAGTCAGTGTAGGGGGCCACCAGGCAGTCAGTGGGGAGGCACGCCAAGACCTGTGAACAGCCAAGAACCACCCAACAACACAAACGGCCCTCATCCACCTCTGCAAAGAAATGATCAAACCCGGACCTGGACCCCCCCAATAACCCATCACCATGACCCTGACATTACACCATGACCCTGACAGAACAGAAAGACACACTCCAGAAGGCTGTTCATGGTTGCCTCCCCACTAGGGAATCCATCCATAGACGGCACAAGGTACACTACATGACAAAAAGTATGTGGACACCTGCTCGTCGAACATCTCACTCCAAAATCTTGAGCATTAATATGGAGTTGGTCCCCCCTTTGCTATTATAACAGCCTCCACTCTTCTGGGAAGGCTTTCCACTAGATGTTAGAACATTACTGTGGGGACTTGCTTCCATTCAGCCACAAGAGCATTAGTGAGGTCGGGCACTGATATTGGGCGATTAGGCCTGGCTCGCAGCCACCGTTCCAATTTATGCTGTAACAGGAAAGGGCCTTCCCCAAACTGTTGCCACAAAGTTGGAAGCACAGAATCGTCTAGAATGTAATTTTATGCTGTAGCGTTAAGATTTCCCTTCACTGGAACTAAGGGGCCCAGCCCGAACCATGAAAAACAGCCCCAGACCATTATTCCTCCTACACCAAACTTTACAGTTGGACAATATGCATTGGGGCAGGTATCGTTCTCCTAGCATCTGCCAAACCCAGATTTGTCCGTCGGGCTGGCAAATGGTGATGTGTGATTAATCTCTCCAAAGAACGCATTTCCACTGCTCCAGAGTCCAATGGTGGTGAGCTTTACACCACTCCAGCCGATGCTCGGCATTGCGCATGGTGATTTAGGCTTGTGTGCGGCTGCTCAACCATGAAAACCCATTTCATGATGATCCCGACGAACAATTATTGTGCTGACGTTGCTTCCAGAGGCAGTTTGGAAGTCGGTAGTGAGTGTTGCAACCGAGGACAGATTATTTTTACACGCTATGCGCTTCAGCACTCGGCGGTCCTGTTCTGTGAGCTTGTGTGGCCTACCACTTCGCGGCTGAGCCGTTGTTGCTCCTAGACATTTCCACTTCACAATAACAGCACTTACAGTTGACCGGGGGAGCTCTAGCAGGGCAGACATTTTACAAACTGACTTGTTGGAAAGGTGGCATCCTATGACGGGTTTTAAGTCACTGAGCTCTTCACAGTGGCCGATGCCAGACCAGACCCCATCCCACCCCTCCCCTCCCATCCCCAAACACAAAGACAAAGACACCTTGTGGACTGACTGACTAACTGACTGACTGACGGACTGATTGAATGACGGACTGATTCTTCTGATTCTATAAAAAAATTAATTGTGTTTGTTTTTGCTTTTGTTTGATTAGATAACCATTTGGTTTGCCTAATTTGAATTGATTGCTTATTGTTAGAATTTGTTATTATTTCAATTTTTTTATTAATTAATTAATTTCCATAAATTATTTTCTTCTTACTGTAAAATCATATAATATAAAAAATGGAATGGGATTTATAACCATATCTTGTCTGCTAAATGAACTAGCCTACTGCCTAATCTGCCATTGGCATGGTCCATAGCCCAATAATAGATGCTATTATTTTCTTCTGAAATACATTTTCTTGATATCATGTTTCTTTAGACCTGCCTAAAATAAGTCATGGATTTATTGTGATGTTGTAAATTACCTTTAATTATTAGACTTTTTCAAAATACTGTATGTTCTAAAGGCAGACAGCAGCTTGTATGCGTGGTGGCCTGGAGATGCTAAACGTGTTTATGTTAATTAACCTCTTAAGGATCGGACCCTTTTTTTCCATTTTCGCCTAAAATGACATACCCAAATCTAACGGCCTGTAGCTCAGGACCTGAAGCAAGGATATGCATATTCTTGATACCATTTGAAAGGAAAAACTTTGAAGTTTGTGGAAATTTGAAATTAATGTAGGATAATATAACACATTAGATCTGGTGAACGATAATACAAACAAACAAAAACATGAGTTGTCTATTCTTTTTTTTTTTTTATCATCTTTGAAATGCAAGAGAAAGGCCACAATATAATAGATTGATCCAGTGAAGCATTGCAATAATGGACTATTTTGTATCAAGTCTGCCCAAATGTGCCGAATTGGTCAATTGATACATTTTCAAGTGCATAACTGTAGAGAACATACAAAAATGACATGGTAATGCAAAATGTAAGTTTACACACTCCCAGGAATGTCATACAACTTTCACACATCTAGATGGCCGTGCGGGGTGGGTGTGGAGCCAGAGACAGCAGGGGTTCAAACTGTAGAAACCAGTTCCAACATTTGAATATAAACATTTATATTATCAAACAAAACTATGCTGCATTTTATCTCTGGGACCCTCAGGATGACAAATCAGAGCAAGATTACTGAATGTATGTACATTATTTACCTTCAGAGAGGTGAATGTATCAAACCAGTTGCCGTGATACGTTTTTTTGTTGTTGTGCACACTCCTCAAACAATAGCATGGTATTTTTTCACTGTAATAGCTACAGTAAATTGGACAGTGCAGTTAGATTAACAAGAATTTAAGCTTTCTGCAAATATATTAGACATGTCTATGTCCTGGAAAGTTTGCTGTTACTTACAACAGTCATGCTAATCACATTAGCGCACGTTAACTCAACCGTCCTGTATACGGGACACCGATCCCGTAGAGGTTAACGGTCTCCGGGAGACATTTACATGAAAGTAACCGGCGGAAAATTGTCATAACCACCACAGCCCTAGGCATGACAAGGGCGTGGCGGGTGCGGCCCGTCGGCGTGGCTGAAATATTCAGACAATTTTAGGGGCTCCATCTTGGCAGTGCAGAAACATTTGCATTTTTATGGCAGTTTCCTCCATGGACCTGAGAGAAATGTTTGCTGTTTTAAAGCTAATTTCCTGAAGTTCTACACATTTTGCCATGACTAATGCTGTTATTTCGCTCAAACATAATAACAAAATCATTACTGCTAAATTGATTTTAAATTCTCCCTAACTGTCTAGCTTGTATTTTGGTGATTGTTAGTTCTCAAAGATTATATAATTAAAACATGTATAGCTCCATTATCTTTTCTACATACTGTGTATTTGTTTTTTTTTTACACTGTTTGGACAGTGTAAAAAAAAAAACACGTCCCCCTTAAGGATTTCTAGATGTGGACTATAAATTCCCTCCTGCTTGATCCCATCTGTTCCCACGTGGGACATGAAGGATGTCCGCTCTATGAAAGCAATTACCCCCAATGCAATAAGAAAACTGCTACATGTAAAAAGCGACCAAAACGGCAATTGCGCAAGCAACTTTGTCCTTCACATTAAAATGTAATTACTGATCAATGCCCTTTATCGTTGACAATTGCTTGGTAAACATATAAAGTGTGAGTAGTGTGATAGCTAGCCAGCTTGCCTGTTTCCCAAGGTGCTCCTTCCTGGCTGTGTATTAGCCGACCAAGCCCAGAGGTTTCCGTGCTGTAATTTATTCAGGTGAGGTTTTCTTCTTCTAAACTGAGATCAGATTCTTCTACAATTATCCGCCGCCATCACCTCATGTTTCAGCATGATTATGCACGGCCCCATGTTGCAAGGATCTGCACACAATTCCATGTCCTGCATACTCACCAGACATGTCATCCATTGAGCATGTTTGGGATGCTCTGGATCGACGTGTACAACAGTGTGTTCCACTCCCCGCCAATATCCAGCAACTTCGTACAGACATTGAAGAGGAGTGGGACAACATTCCACAGGCCACAATCAACAGCCTGATCAACTCTATGCGAAGGAGATGTGTCGCGCTGCATGAGGCGAATGGTGGTCACACCAGATAGTGAGTGGTTTTCTGATCCACAACCATAAAAAAAAAAAAAAAAAAATGTATCTGTGACCAACAGATGCATATCTGTATTCCCAGTCATGTGAAATCCATTGACTGATTTCCTTAAATGAACTGTAACAGTGTGTTTGGAAAGTGTTCAGACCCCTTCACCTTTTCCACATTGTGTTACGTTATAGCCTTTTTCTAAAATGGATTCAATAAATAAAAATCCTCAACAATCTACACACAATACCCCATAATGACAAAGCGAAAACAGGTTTTTAGAAATGTTAGCAAATGTGTTAAAAATAAAAAACGTAAATATTTTATTTACATAAGTATTCAGACCCTTTGCTATGAGACATGAAATTGAGCTCAGGTGCATCCTGTTTCCATTGATCATCCTTGAGATGTTTCTACAATTTGATTGGAGTCCTCCTGTGGTAAATTCAATTGATTGGACATGATTTGTAAAGGTACACGCCTGTCTATATAAGGTCCCACAGTAGACAGTGCATGTCAGAGCAAAAACCAAGCCATGAGGTCGAAGGAATTGTCCGAGTTCCCGAGACAGGATTTTGTCGAGGCACAGATCTGGGAAAGGGTACCAAAACATTTCTGCAGAATTTAAGGTCCCCAAGAACACAGTGGCCTCCATCATTCTTAAATGGAAGACGTTTGGAACCACCAAGACTCTTCCTAGAGCTGGCCAACCGGCCAAACTGAGCAATCGGGGGAAAAGGGCCTTGGTCAGGGAGGTGACCATGAACCCGATGGTCACTCTGACAGAGCGCCAGAGTTCCTCTGTGGAGATGGGAGAACCTTCCAGAAGGACAACCATCTCTGCAGCACTCCACCAATCAGGCCTTTATGGTAGAGTGGCCAGACGGAAGCCACTCCTCAGTAAAAGGCACGTGACCGCCCATTGGAGTTTACCAAAAGGAACCTAAAGGACTCTCAGACCATGAGAAACAAGATTCTCTGGTCTGATTAAACAAAGATTGAACTCTTTAGCCTGAATGCCAAGCATCACGTGCAGAGGAAACCTGGCACGATCCCTAAAGTGAAGCATGGTGGTGGCAGCATCATGCTGTGGGGATGTTTTTCAGCGGCAGGGACTTGGAGACTAGTCAGGATCGAGGGAAAGATGACCGGAGCAAAGTACAGAGAGATCCTTGATGAAAACCTGCTCCAGAGCGCTCAGGACCTCAGACTGGGGCGAAGGTTCACCTTTCAACAGGACAACGACCCTAAGTATACAGCCAAGAAAATGCAGGAGTGGCTTTGGGACAAGTCTCTGAATGTCCTTGAGTGGCCCAGCAAGAGCCCGGGCTTGAACCTGATCGAACATCTCTGGAGAGACATGACAATAGCTGTGCAGCAACGCTCCCCATCCAACTTGACAGACCTTGAGAAGATATGCAGAGAAGAATGGGAGAAATTCCCCAAATACAGGTGTGCCAAGCTTGTAACGTCATACCCAAGAAGACCGGAGGCTGTAATCGCTGCCAAAAGTGCTTCAAAAAAGTACTAAGTAAAGGGTCTGAATACTTATGTAAATGTAATATTTCAGTATTTTATTTTTAATACATTTGCAAAAATGTCTTAAAACCTGTTTTTGCTTCGTCATTATTGGGTATTTTGTGTAGATTGATGAGGTGGAAAAAAAAACAATTTAATCAATTTCAGAATAAGGCTGTAATGTAACTGTCACGGTTTCGGTCGAGGCTGCTCCTCTTCCTTGCTCGGGCAGGTTTCGGCGGTCGTCGTCCCCGGAGTACTAGCTGCCACCGTTGTATGTTTCATGTTCGTTTGGTTTGGTCTTGATGTTGTACACCTGTTTCTAGTTAGTCTTCATTAGTGTCCTATTTAGTTCTCGTTGTGTGTGTCAGGTGTTGTGTGTGATTACGCTTCTGTTTGGTGTTCTGTGCTACGTGTTTCCCTCCGTTGTTTGGAGAGGTTTTTCGCACATGTTAGTGCGCCTTTTGTTTGACGCCTGTGTGCGCCTTTATTTCGCCTCCGAGCTTGTTGGGCTCGTGTACTACGTGAATATTTCACTAAAGTCTTTTGGACTTAGTTTCTGCGTCCTGCGCTTGATTCCTGCACCACACCCACCTTCAGCACCCGTGACAGAATCACACACCATAATTAATGGAATCAGCAGGAGCAACAGCCACACCTGAGTCGCTGGAGGAGCATGTCCGCGGCCAGGATGACCAGATCAGACAACTGGGGACCGCTCTACAGGATGTCATCAACACCCTGCACCGATGGGAGTCCAGAGGGGTACCCACACCTCCACCTACCTTGCCACCCCCATCGGCCGGTCCACCAGTCCCAGGTCCGGAACCCAGTGGGATTGGCGTATGACGGCACAGCTGCCGGGTGTCAGGGGTTCCTCCTGCAGGTAGAGCTCTACCTGGCCACTGTACACCCGGTGCCCTCGGGACACAAGAGCGTTTCCGCCCTAATCTCCTGTCTCACGGGCAAGGCGTTGGAATGGGCCAACGCCGAGTGGAGGAGGATAGACGCCACCACCATCTCCTACGCAGAGTTCTCCCGTCGCTTCAAGGCCGTGTTCGACCATCCACCTGAGGGCAAAGCGGCGGGGGAGCGTCTATTCTACCTGAGACAGGGGAGGAGGAGTGCACAGGCGTTCGCGCTGGGGTTCCGGACTCTAGCGGCAGACGCAGGGTGGAATGAACGGGCCCTCATCGACCATTTTCGATGTAGCCTACGGGAGGACGTTCAATGTGAGCTGGCCTGCAGGGACACCAATTTCACCTTCGACCAGTTGGTCGACATGTTCATCCGTCTGGACACCCTGCTGGCCACCCGTGGACGTTCCGAGTGGGGTCCGTCCATTCCACCCTCCAGCACCTTCGAGCCGAGCCCTATGGAGCTCGGGGGTGCTGGCGCTAGAGAAAGGAGGAGGAGGAGCCCGAGGGGTCCTGTCCCCTGCACCAATTGCGGTCGTGGAGGGCACACTGCGGCCAGGTGCTGGGGAGGGTTCCCAGAGGGAGGAGACAACAGGCCACGCACTGGGGAGCCTTCCCAGGTGAGTAGAAGCCCCACTTACCCAGAGCTCTCTGTTGTACACTTTTGTATACCTGTTTGTTTTAGACAGGTTGCACCTCATTCCCAGCATAAGGCGCTAGTAGATTCAGGCGCAGCTGGGAATTTGTTGATCGGAAGTTTTGTTTAGGTTTAGGGATTCCTCTCCTGCCTGTTGACAAGCCTTTTCCCGTTCATGCTTTAGATAGCCGCCCGTTGGGGTCGGGGTTGATTAGGGAAATCACAGCGCCACTTAGGATGTGTGCGCAGGGGGGTCATGAGGAGACTATACAGCTATATCTGATCGACTCTCCTGCGTACCCGGTGGTGCTGGGAATTCCCTGGTTAAGTACCCATAACCCTGCCATTTCGTGGCAACAGAGAGCTCTCAATGGGTGGTCTGCTCAGTGTGAGGGGCAATGTCTGGGTGTTTCCGTGGGGGCGACTTCGGTGGAGAGTCCAAACCAAGTGCCCGCACTGCACATTCCGCCTGAATATGGGGATTTGGCTATCGTGTTTAGTAAAGCTAGGGCGACGCAGTTGCCTCCTCATAGACAGGGGGATTGTGCGATTGATCTCCAGGCAGGAGCAGCGCTCCCACAGAGCCACGTGTATCCTTTGTCTCAAGAGGAGAGAAAAGCTATGGAGACTTACATAGCCGAATCTTTGAGACAGGGATACATACGGCCCTCCACTTCTCCCGCATCCTCAAGCTTCTTTTTTGTGAAGAAAAAATATGGAGGGTTGCGCCCGTGCATTGATTACCGTGGTCTCAATCAGATTACTGTGAAATACAGTTATCCACTCCCTCTGATTGCGACCATGACGGAGTCATTGCGCGGAGCGCGGTTCTTCACAAAACTGGATCTCAGGAGCGTGTATAACTTGGTGCGCATTAGGGAGGGCGACGAATGGAAAACAGCGTTTAGTACCACGTCGGGTCATTTCGAGTATCTCGTCATGCCATACGGGTTGATGAATGCTCCTTCAGTCTTCCAATCCTTCGTGGATGAGATTTTCCGGGATATGCAGGGGCAAGGGGTGGCCGTGTACATTGATGACATTCTAGTGTACTCGTCTACCCGAGCCGAGCATATAGCCCTGGTGCGTCGTGTATTGAGGAGGCTGTTGGAGCACGACCTGTATGTCAAGGCAGAGAAATGTCTGTTTTTCCAGGAGTCGGTCTCCTTTTTGGGTTAAGGTTGTCCGCGTCAGGGGTGAGAATGGAGGTGGACCGTGTGTCAGCCGTGCGTAATTGGCAAACCCCAACCACTGTCAAAGAGGTGCAGCAGTTCTTGGGCTTTGTGAATTACTACCGGAGGTTTATCCGGGGTTTTGGACAGGTGGCAGCTCCCATCACGTCCCTTCTGAAAGGGGGTCCGGTGCGCCTGCAGTGGTCAGCTGAGGCGGACAGGGCCTTTGGGAGACTGAAGGACCTGTTTACGTCGGCTCCGGTGCTGGCGCATCCGGATCCCGCCTTACCCTTTCAGGTCGAGGTGGACGCGTCTGAGGCCGGTATCGGGGCCGTACTCTCTCAACGGTCCGGCACGCCACCTAAACTCCGCCCCTGTGCTTTTTACTCTAAAAAGCTCAGCCCGGCGGAGCGAAATTATGACGTCCTTAAGGTGTGGAGGCATTGGCTTGAGGGGGCTCAACACCCTTTCCTCATTTTGACTGACCATCGGAACCTGGAGTACATCCGGGCAGCGAGGAGACTGAACCCTCGCCAGGCTCGATGGAGTATGTTTCTCGCCAGGTTCGTATTTAAAATCACGTACATCCCTGGGTCCCAGAACGGTAAGGCAGATGCGCTGTCCCGGCGGTATGACACAGAGGAGAGGTCCGTTGAGCCTACTCCCATACTACCGGCGTCTTGTCTTGTGGCACCGGTTGTGTGTGAGGTCGATGCTGAAATCGAGCGGGCGTTGCGTGCCAACCCTAGCCCTCCACAGTGTCCTGTGGGTCGGAAGTACGTTCCGCTCGAGGTTCGGGATCGACTCATTTACTGGGCTCACACGTCACCCTCCTCTGGACATCCGGGTATTGGCCGGACAGTGCATTGTCTTAGCACTAAATACTGGTGGCCCACGTTAGCCAGGGATGTGAGGGTTTATGTCTCCTCCTGCTCGGTGTGCGCCCAGTGTAAGGCGCGCAGACACCTGCCCAGGGGTAAGTTACAACCCCTGCCCGTTCCACAACGACCATGGTCCCACCTCTCAGTGGATTTTGTGACAGACCTTCCCCTCTCTCAGGGGAATACCACCATCCTGGTCGTTGTGGACCGGTTCTCTAAGGCCTGTCGTCTTCTCCCTATGTCGGGTCTTCCTACTGCCCTACAGACCACAGAGGCAATATTTACCCACGTCTTCCGGCATTACGGGGTACCCGAGGATATAGTGTCTGATCGAGGCCCCCAGTTTACCTCCCGAGTCTGGAGAGCGTTCATGGAGCGTTTGGGGGTCTCGGTGAGCCTTACCTCGGGGTACCACCCGGAGAGCAATGGGCAGGTAGAACGAGTCAACCAGGATGTGGGTAGGTTTCTGAGGTCGTATTGCCAGGACCGGCCGGAGGAGTGGGCTCGGTATATTCCCTGGGCCGAGATGGCCCAGAACTCTCTCCGCCACTCCTCTACCAACCTAACCCCCTTCCAATGTGTGTTAGGTTACCAGCCGGTTCTGGCACCTTGGCAGCAGAGCCAGATCGAGGCCCCTGCAGTGGATGATTGGATGAGGCGCTCGGAGGAGACGTGGAACGCTGCACACGTCCACCTGCAGCGGGCCATCCGTCGACACAAGGCGAGCGCCGATCTCCACCGCAGTGAGGGGCCGGTGTACGCACCCGGAGATCGAGTCTGGCTCTCAACCAGAAACCTGCCCCTCCGCCTGCCCTGCCGGAAGCTGGGTTGGCGGTTTGTGGGGCCTTTTAAAGTCCTGAGAAGACTGAACGAGGTGTGTTATAGGTTACATCTGCCTATTGAATATAAGAATATTAACCCCTCGTTCCATGTGTCTCTTCTCAGGCCGGTGGTAGCTGGTCCACTCCAGGAAGGTGAGATAGGAGAGACTCCTCCGCCCCCCACTGGACATCGAGGGGCTCGGCGTACACCGTTCGGTCCATCTTGGACTCAAGACGCCGGATGGGGGTCTCCAGTATCTCGTGGAGTGGGAGGGGTACGCCCGGAGGAGCGGTGCTGGGTGCCGCGGAGGGACATCCTAGACCCGTCTCTCCTGTCGGAGTTCCACCGGGGCCATCCCACGCGCCCTGCTCCGCGTCCACCTGGTCGTCCCCGAGGCCGGGGTCGGCGCACGGCTGGAGCCGCGCGTCAAGGGGGGGAGGGGGTACTGTCACGGTTTCGGTCGAGGCTGCTCCTCCTCCTTGCTCGGGCAGGTTTCGGCGGTCGTCGTCCCCGGAGTACTAGCTGCCACCGTTGTATGTTTCATGTTCGTTTGATTTGGTCTTGATGTTGTACACCTGTTTCTAGTTAGTCTTCATTAGTGTCCTATTTAGTTCTCGTTGTGTGTGTCAGGTGTTGTGTGTGATTACGCTTCTGTTTGGTGTTCTGTGCTACGTGTTTCCCTCCGTTGTTTGGAGAGGTTTTTCGCACATGTTAGTGCGCCTTTTGTTTGACGCCTGTGTGCGCCTTTATTTCGCCTCCGGGCTTGTTGGGCTCATGTACTACGTGAATATTTCACTAAAGTCTTTTGGACTTAGTTTCTGCGTCCTGCGCTTGATTCCTGCACCACACCCACCTTCAGCACCCGTGACAGTAACAAAATATGGAAAAAGTCAAGGGTTCTGAATACTTTCCGAATGCACTGTATATGGAAATGTGTATGGTGTCTCAAACAATTGGAGTTTTGATAGTCAATGACAACTCATATTTGCACAATCACAAGTAGTCTCTCTTATTGAATGCCTCCAGAATGACGATTTAACTGTCTTACAAACGATAGTAGGGTAAAAACACTGCATGTGCTTATTCCTCATTAGGAAGACTACTCATGCTTCTACCAGGGAGTGTATACTGGAATTATGTGTAAATCACTGAACATCGTATAATTATTCCGGAAAATATCATCATCGCCAGTATTTGCTTCAGTTTCTCTTTGGCTTTGAGTGCTGTGTGTTTAAAATCCATGAGCAATTGAGTATTTGTCAGCTAGCTCTCTCTCTCTCATGTTTATGCAGGAGGGACAACCTCCCTTAGTGCTGATGTCTGTATTTGGTTTGACTGCGTCTACCCACTGTCGGTAACAGGGTGACTCATTGCTGATATGGCAGTGTTGTGATTTTCAGAAGGCCACACTACATCAGGGGGACGTGCTGGTCCATCACAACAGCCACAGAGATCAAACAATACATTCGTAATGGCAAAAGCCCACTATTCAAAATTGATGAGGAGCGAAGGGGGTGACTATGGTTCATTATACAACAGGTGGTTCTAATCCTGTATGCTGATTGGTTAAAACCGCATTTTCAGCCGGTGTCTATTCCACAAGTTACCACCGGCTAAATCTATGATGTTAAAATGCCTATTTACTCTGTTCATCTGTCTCTTCAGCCTAGCCTGGCAATTATTCAAATATTCAAATTCGATCTCCAGCTGTCCTATAGTAATGAACATGTTGGGAGTCGGGACGAGACAGACAGGCAGGCAGCGTTTCTCAGCCAGTCGAAATCATGAATCAGCTGGCATAATTTTTATGGATATACTGTATACAAAGAAATGTCAATTGAATAAAGGTCAAACAAAACCAAGTGCAGCTAGTTTGCAGTCTTTCCAGCTTCAGTTTGAAGTGATTGTGTTAGCTGTGTTGTTGGCTAGCTCCTGTGAACAACAGTGCCCTGACGAGAGAGCACATTTTCTATGCCAGGTGAAATCGTGACTCATTTCCTCGTTGTTATGGATGTATCCAAATAAATGTCACTAGAAAACAGCTTAAACAAATGCAAGTGCAGCTACTGTTGTTATTCTGGCTGCACTGTTTGACGTGACTGTAAGTTAGCCGTAGTTGGCTAGCTAGCAATCAAGGAATAAGGTCGTTGCCAGCCAGTATGGCAATGGAACATTTAGAAGGAACGACTGGGTCGCTTGCGACCATAGATAAAAAACTAAAAGACTGAACGACTGGGTCGCGTCTCTGGCAACCGAACCGATAGAACGAACGACCAGCCAGATTGGGTAGCAATCCTAGATTTGTATTGGGACTATATCTTGTAGAAGGATGAAATAGTATGAATAAATTCATCAAAATAAAGTTTTTTGTGAAAATATGTCAATCATTATTTGAATATGTTGGTAACCCGTTGGTCTTTGTTTACTTAAGTGATTATGCCCTCGAAGCCAGTGTTTGCCTAACAACACCCATGCCAATATATCCTCCAAACACCGGCTTCTCTGGCATTATCACTTAAGTAAACAAAGACCACACAGTTACCACTTCAGTCTCTGGCCTCGGGGTATAAACCTGTTTAGATGGTGCCTGTTTCCATTTCCATCCATCTCATCCATACCGCTCCCCTTTGACAATATTGTCACCAGAAGTCATAGACATTAAATCAGCTCACATTGGCCCTGGACATCATTTCAATAGATTGAGGCTATAGGGTCCTTATTCAATCAAAACTGGTATCCTGATTTTCTGGATAAAAATAATATTACATTTTTCACACACAGCCAAACCAGATTGAGCGTTATTTCCCAACACTAAAATAAAAAAGAATAAAACATAAATAAATTAAACATTGTTGTTTTTATCAGTGGTGTTTATTTATGAAAACCATATTTATTACATTGACTGAACTGCATTATCTTGGTTAGCCCTAAATTAATTTTTACAACAAGTATAAGTCTATACACCTGACCCACCTGACTGAAACGTCCATTTTCGTGTGGGTCATGGAATAATTACAAAATCCTCAAGTGTCTTCAAAAATAAAAAATATGTATATGATTAAGAGATAAATAGATAAATATGTTAATAAAGAAAACCAACAAAAAACACCCAGACAATAAATAAATAATAGTAATAATAATAATAAATAACAATTCAAAATATCTTTGGCCAAACTTGGGCCAATTTATTGTCTGAGAGTAGTCTAAAACCGACATGCCTCTGTCTGCCAGTCAGCCTATGCTTGCATGACCAGCTTTATTCCAGTGTCTTAGAGAGAGAGAGAGAGAGAGAGAGAGAGAGAGAGAGAGAGAGAGAGAGAGAGAGAGAGAGAGAGAGAGAGAGAGAGAGAGAAAGAGAGGGAAAGAGAGGGAAAGAGGGAATAGGATATGTGCAGTGAAAAAACAAATCTGAAAACAATTATATTGAGGCACTTTTAAGGATGTCAAATAAGAAAATGCATTTTCTGTGTTTTCTGTCTTTCTTCCCCCTAGAGGTGAAGAAAGACATAAATAAGAATAAATAAGACATAAAACAACATTGAATATACAGTGGGGAAAAAAAGTATTTAGTCAGCCACCAATTGTGCAAGTTCTCCCACTTAAAAAGATGAGAGAGGCCTGTAATTTTCATCATAGGTACACATCAACTATGACAGACAAAATGAGAATTCTTTTTCCAGAAAATCACATTGTAGGATTTTTAATGAATTTATTTGCAAATTATGGTGGAAAATAAGTATTTGGTCAATAACAAAAGTTTCTCAATACTTTGTTATATACCCTTTGTTGGCAATGACACAGGTCAAACGTTTTCAGTAAGTCTTCACAAGGTTTTCACACACTGTTGCTGGTATTTTGGTCCATTCCTCCATGCAGATCTCCTCTAGAGCAGTGATGTTTTGGGGCTGTCACTGGGCAACACGGACTTTCAACTGCCTCCAAAGATTTTCTATGGGGTTGAGATCTGGAGACTGGCTAGGCCACTCCAGGACCTTGAAATGCTTCTTACGAAGCCACTCCTTCGTTGCCCGGGCGGTGTGTTTGGGATCATTGTCATGCTGAATGACCCAGCCACGTTTCATCTTCAATGCCCTTGCTGATGGAAGGAGGTTTTCACTCAAAATCTCATGATACATGGCCCCATTCATTCTTTCCTTTACACGGATCAGTCGTCCTGGTCCCTTTGCAGAAAAACAGCCCCAAAGCATGATGTTTCCACCCCCATGCTTCACAGTAGGTATGGTGTTCTTTGGATGCAACTCAGCATTCTTTGTCCTCCAAACACGACAAGTTGAGTTTTTACCAAAAAGTTCTATTTTGGTTTCATCTGACCATATGACATTCTCCCAATCCTCTTCTGGATCATCCAAATGCACTCTAGCAAACTTCAGACGGGCCTGGACATGTACTGGCTTAAGCAGGGGGACACGTCTGGCACTGCAGTATTTGAGTCCCTGGCGGCGTAGTGTGTTACTGATGGTAGGCTTTGTTACTTTGGTCCCAGCTCTCTGCAGGTCATTCACTAGGTCCCCCGTGTGGTTCTGGGATTTTTGCTCACCGTTCTTGTGATCATTTTGACCCCACGGGGTGAGATCTTGCGTGGAGCCCCAGATCGAGGGAGATTATCAGTGGTCTTGTATGTCTTCCATTTCCTAATAATTGCTCCCACAGTTGATTTATTCAAACCAAGATGCTTACCTATTGCAGATTCAGTCTTCCCAGCCTGGTGCAGGTCTACAATTTTGTTTCTGGTGTCCTTTGACAGCTCTTTGGTCTTGGCCATAGTGGAGTTTGGAGTGTGACTGTTTGAGGTTGTGGACAGGTGTCTTTTATACTGATAACAAGTTCAAACAGGTGCCATTAATACAGGTAACGAGTGGAGGACAGAGGAGCCTCTTAAAGAAGAAGTTACAGGTCTGTGAGAGCCAGAAATCTTGCTTGTTTGTAGGTGACCAAATACTTATTTTCCACCATAATTTGCAAATAAATTCATTAAAAATCCTACAATGTGATTTTCTGGAGAAAAAAAATCTCTATTTGTCTGTCATAGTTGACGTGTACCTATGATGAAAATTACAGGCCTCTCTCATCTTTTTAAGTTGGAGAACTTGCACAATTGGTGGCTGACTAAATACTTTTTTCCCCCACTGTAAACGTAATTGAAAGGCTGTCTTTTTCATCTAGCTATCTATCCCCCTTTTAAACCTCTTGCGATTGAGGACAGGACAAAATCACACAAAAAAAATACAACAAATTGATTAGCAAAAAAATAAAACCCTGAAATAGAAAAAAAAAAGTTTTGCTAAGAAAACAAGAATAATGCCATTTTATGTACACTTTTGGAGTCTACTGTGTGAATAACTTCATCAATGTCTGTTTTCTGTTGTTGTTGTCGTTGTGTCTGACTGAGTGTCTGACTGCTCTCCGAATATTCCCGCCAGAGTCTTAAATCGAGGACCCCATTCATTGAGGTAATCATAGTCCTCATCGGTATCTACTACCAGAGACTCGATGGAACTGAGTGACTCTGCTACAGAGCCCTCTCCCTCAAAGGCATAGGTAGCTAGAGAGTCATAGGGTGGGGCCGAGTTGTCCACATCGTTTTCCTTCAGTCGCTGATTGATGAAGTCACGGATATCTGCACTGTCTTGGGAAACAGGTGGTCGTTTTTTGCCGGTTTTGGGCTCGGGTTTGACATCCCGTCGGAATAGGTCCCGGTTCTCTTTCAGAAGGTTCTCCTTGACGACTTTGGGGTTTCGGAGGGTGCCCATGTCGAAAGCATGGGTGTCCTCTTCGCCCCCTCCCTCATCGTCGTAGTGGATCACATTGTCACGGATGTCCTCCTTGGATGTCATCAGTGTCTCCTTCTTCTTCTGTCGTCTCAGACCCATGTAGAGGACCACGATCACTGGAGAGAGATCACAGAGAGAATAACGCATTAGTGGTTTATGAAAACGATGAATCACTCTTAATGGTATTGGTATATGGTGGTATATGGTGTTGGTTATGATATTGCTAATACAGCATTGGAGAGAGATCAAAGATGATAGATGACACATTAGTGTTTGATGAAAAGTAAGAGATAATATAAAGAGCTACTTGCATTGGGGAAATGTAATGGACTGCATTTGATCCATTGTTTATGTTTTTGTTGGTGACTTGAGATGGTAAACATTTCCCTGGTATGCATTCATGTGACTTGCCAATGATGAAGTGACCAAATCTCCCACACATGTTGTTCCTTAGCAACAGACATTATGTACTGAGTACTGACATGACAAAAAACATGATGTAGCCTACTGACATTGCATTGTAGTCAAGCAAAATACACTGATCATTCCAGGGGGGTGGATGGTTATTCTTAAGAATGTACCTCCACAGTTTCTTCCAAATTCCCTCTACCTGGAGCTGCCCATATCGAACACACATCTCCCACACTCATTTTGTAAAGTAAGGGGGACGAAAGATTATTCCACCGTTTTTCCCTCCTCGCTGTGGTAAATACAGTACACATTTCCCATGTGGTTCTTCAATTGGACTATTCACAAGGGAAAGGAATTTACAGTTCAACACATGTAGAGAAAGTATTTCAATTGAAATGAAGAAATAAATTGGTTGAAAATTGACAAAAACAATAGAAAGCATGAGAACTGTAATCTTGAATGCCCTTCTCCTTTTCCTTCTCCTTAGCGTTCTCTTCTATGATATATGAGTCAAACAGTGCGTCAGCTCCCCCCGGTGGTCAAGGTTTGTATTTCATGCATGGTCAATATTATTTGGGCAGTTCTTTCAAATCAAATCCAATTTTATTAGTCACATGGCCGAATACAACAGGTGTAGACCTTACAGTAAAATGCTTACTTATAAGCCCTTAACCAACAATGCAGTTTTAAGAAAAAAAAGTGTTGAGTAAAAAATTGATGGATAAGTAAAAAACTATGCAAATAGTCCGGGTAGCCATTTGATTAGCTGTATAGGGGTAGTAGCTGGGTGTGGTCTAATTTTGATGGTATGGGGAGGTACCGCTAATGCCAGACAGGCCCTCATGCCAGCCAGTTCGACAAACAGCTTGATTTCCCCATCATTTCCACAAAGAAAGGAACAACTTTGTCAGCTTGACATATCCACCACAAAAAAATAACTGGCTTTCAAAAAGAGAGTTTATTCCTGTAAGTTGTGATTCACTCTGGCACTTCCCCAGGGACAGCATGACTTGATGGAATAACAGCGATGCCAGCCAGAGCCTCAAGGCATGTTGACTGAGCTCTGATAACAGTTCTCTCACCACGTGGTCAACCCTTTCAACACTAACTCTACCTTCACAGAGAGCACAGAGGGTGAAGAGGGCCTCCTTTATACAAACAAGGACTCACTCTCAACATGAAAAATAACTCCTCGAAGTTGGCTAGACTAACTAATGAAATCAACACTCTTTGAACAATCTCTAAACCCCATTATCTTTGTAGACATGTAATTTCTAAAAAGTTGAGATAGTGGAGACTTGATGCCATGTACATGCATTTACATTCCATATATGCGAGAGCAAGTTACATCTTAGATGCAAGGGCATAGTATAAAGTGATGTGGCTAGTAGCAGTAGCGGCTAATAGCAAATTATGCTTTCTGAATCTCAAGATTATATAGACATTATTAATTACGTATGCATGCATCATAACAAACGTTGGTTGATGTTAAGCTGATACATAAACTTACACTTTAACAATGAAAACAGTGATACATCTAATACTTTACACTGAGCATAGGGCAGGAGCATCACTCCGTGAAGTAGCATGCAGAGTACAGCAAAGCAAGGCAGAGCAATTCAACACAACGCAACGCAAGGCAGAGCAATGCAAGGCAGAGCAGAGCAAAGCAAGCACGGCATAAGGAAAGCAATACTACATGCACGTGTGGGCAGAGACCAAATTGAGAGGTACCATCGGGAAGGAAGGAGTGGGCAAAACAAACTCCTACTACTCAGCAACGGTGCAGAACTCCCGATAACCAACAAAGTGTTCAGGCAACGCAACAAACGCAAAGCAACATGGGCAGCACCCTCGCTCAAAACAATGGCATCTAATAGATTACGTCATTATGAGATCACAAGACCTCAGGGATGTAAACATCACCCATGCCATCTGAGGTACTGAAGCCTGCTGGACTGACCACCGCCTAGTCAAATCTGTGATGGCCATCAGACTGGCTCCCAGGCAAAGAAAGCAACCCAAAACCCCTACACAGAAATACAACCTCTACAAACTACAAGCAGAAGAGCTAAAAGACTCTGTCCAGTCCCATCTGAACAAAAACCTCCCTGAATGCAGCCCTGATTGCAACACTGCCGATGATGAGTAAGACTGGCATTTACAGACACTTTCACATGTGAGCCCCCATCACTTGGTGAAATGACACCTAATCACACTCAGTTAATTATAGGTGTAACTAAAGGGACGTGACTGGCATGCCAACCCATAACTCTAACCCTGACCCTAACTTAACCATAACACTGACCTTAACCTTAGCGTCTAACCATAACCAATTAGGTAATTAAACATGGGTTTGCAAGTTGATCATATCCCTTTAGCTTTTCCTGTTCATTATGCTAAGTAGTGGAGTCTGGGTGGAAGGGAAAAAATAAGAATTTTATGGCTAAAGATGAAAACGTTTTGATAATTCTATATGGGTCACGGCCATACTTGACCTACACTGTAAAAGGAGAACCAGTTTTAACACGAGGCAAAAAAGTGATATTTACATCCCCTCTCTCTCTCTCGCTGCTACACCAAATTAGCCAATGTTACCTAGTGTAGATTTTTCATTTCTAGTGTTGATTAAAGTGTTAAATTAACTCTGTAGGTCTTAAATGAACACTAATTGGTGTAAAAGAACCCCAGTGTTGGTGTTAATAACCAGTGTCAAACCAAAACCATGCCCATCATTATTATATTTCCCAGCATACTCTAGTGCAGGTTGATTTCTTGAATTGTTTGTTTCTCCCATTCTTCTCTGCAGATCCTCTCAAGCTCTGTCAGGTTGGATGGGGAGTGTCACTGTACAGCTATTTTCAGGTCTCTCCAGAGATGTTAGATCGGGTTCAAGTCCGGGCTCTGGCTGGGACACTCAAGGACATTCAGACACTTGTACCAAAGCCACTCCTGCGTTGTGTTGACTGTGTGCTTAGGATCGTTGTCCTGTTGGAAGGTGAACCTTCACCCCAGTCTGAGTTCCTGATCACTCTGGAGCAGGTTTTATCAAAGATCTCTCTGTACTTTGTTCTGTTCATCTTTCTCTCGACCCTGACTAGTCTCCCAGTCCCTGCCACAGCAAGATGCTGCCACCATCATGCTTCACCGTAGGGATGGTACCAGGTTTCCTGCAGACATGATGCTTGGCATTCAGGCCAAAGAGTTCAAACTTAGTTTCATGAAACCAGAGAATCTTGTTTCTAATGGTCTGAGAGTCCTTTAGGTGCCTTTTACTGAGGAGTGGCTTCCGTCTGGCCACTCTACTATTAAGGCCTGATTGGTGGAGTGCTGCAGAGATGGTTGTCCTTCTGGAAGGTTCTCCCATCTCCACAGAGGAACTCTGGAGCTCTGTCAGAGTGACCATCGGGTTCTTGGTCACCTCCCTGACCAAGGCCCTTCTCCCCCGATTGCTCAGTTTGGCCGGGCGGCCAGCTCTAGGAAGAGTCTTGGTGGTTCCAAACTTATTACGTTTAAGAATGATGGAGGCCACTTTGTTCTTGGGGACCTTTAATGCTGCAGACATTTTTTGGTACCCTTCCCCAGACTGTGCCTCAACACAATCCTGTCTCTGAGCTTTACGGACAATTCCTTCGACCTCATGGCTTGGTTTTTGCTCTGACGTGCACTGTCAAACTGTGGGACCTTATATAGACAGGTGTGTGCCTTTCCAAATCATATCAAATTAATTGAATTTACCACAGGTGGACTCCAATCAAGTTGTGTAAACATCTCAAGGATGATCAATGGAAACAGGATACACCTGAGCTCAATTTCAATTAAAATTCTAATAGCTAAATGATCCTTGGTAGACCATCTTAAAACAATTCCATATGTTAGCTTAGAACCCCTCTCCCCTGGCTTAGACAGGGCTTAGACTCTAGAGAGTTAATGTGGGTTTGTGTCCTGCGTCGTCCGTACAGGGACACACACTGATCTGTTACACAGTCATTACTGATTAGGAGGATCTACCACAGCTTTAAATGACTCACCCAGTAGAATGACGATGGACAGGAGGATGGCTATCAAAGCCCCAGTAGTCAGCCATACAACAAGAAATTACACAGTCATAACTGAGTAGGACCTACCACAAGGGTAAATTACTCAATACGCACCCAGTAGAATTATGATATACTGACTATGGTGGTGGTTAGTCTAGTGGTTATGACGCTGCTTTGTGAGTATGTTAGTGTTTTTGTGAATGTTGGTTGATGCCCAGGGTGGGCCTTAAAGTGATGAACTCCATCACACATTCAATGACTAAGAGGAGTGAATGAGGCATAGTAAATGACTCACCCAGTAGAATGACAATGCACAGGAGTATGGCTATCAGGGCCCCTGTACTCAGCCCCACTGGGAGGAAGATGGCCTCTGCACTGCAGGTGAGGAGCGATCCATCCGACTCGCAGCCACACACACGGATGGTCAGAATGCCTGTGCTGCTTTGGACGGGGTAGCCGCTGTCCTGGATCACCACAGGAAGGATGTAGATCTCCTGGGAACGCCGTCGGAAGTCGCTCCGCAGAGTCACTATCCCCGCAGTGTTATCTGGAACAGAAAGAAACAAATGTAACTACTCATGACTGTTGTTCATTATAGTCTTATTCGGGATACACTAGCCTATACAATGAGACAATGATAATGCTGTCACTGAACCTGTGCATTCTTGTGCATGTGTTTCTGTTGGTTGTTTTGTGTCCCTTGTCTTACAACAAGGTTGACCTGACGTTACCTCAGCCAGCAAGTCAACTCTGAAAATGTCTAAATTGCCTCCGGGACAACCTGCCAGCCCTACCCTCCTTATCCCCTACAACTGAGTGTGCAGGGGAACTTTTGTGGTTTCTATGTGTTCATTTAGCGAACATAACTCTAGGAAAATGGAAGGTTAAACAATGATTAAGAGTAAATGAACCATGTAGCCTGGTAAGGGGAGTAAGGGAACCATGTACTAAGAAAGTAAGGTGGCGTTGGTGTGGTGCTGGAGCAGGTGTGAAGTTGGTCAGAGGAATAGACCTGGACAGATTTTTCTCAGGAACAGGGCGATGTGTCAGGTTGGACCAGCCCCAGACCTGTCCAGTGTGGCTAGACTGTCTGACCCCTGTCAGGATTGGTTTGTTCCTCTGACAAGGCCGGGGACTTTTTCCTGACAGAAGGGTCAAGGTGTCTCAACACACCTTACATGTTATGCACAGACTATAGGTTCGTCCCAAATGGCACACTTTCCCTTTATAGTGCACTACTTGAATAGTGTACTACAAAGGGAATAGGGTGCCATTTGGGATGCAGATTGTGTTTTTTTATATTTTCTCCTGCTTTGCTAGACTTCGCCTTTGGTGCTTTGAATGCCTTGTCCCTGCGCATCAGATCTCATCCCTGTATCTGGAGATTGTGCCTGTTGGCACTGTGACGGCAGGGCGGAAAGCTGTGAGGCTCTGTGTCCAAAAGGTAAAACTGGATCAGGGGTTCAAGCCAGGTCTCTCTTCAAGGTTGAGAAATGAATTTGTTTCCACAGCTTCATACTGCAATGGGTCATACTCACACCCGTCTTCAAAGGGTGTGTTTCGCAATATGCCCATTGGAAAGAGACATTATACCTTTCTGAGAATATACTATACCGAACAAAAATATAAACGCAACATGTAAAGTGTAGGTCCCATGTTTCATGAGCTGAAATAAAAGATCCCTGAAATCTTCCACATGCGCAAAAAGCTTCTTACTCTAAATTGTTTTGCACAAATGTGTTTACATCCCTGTTAGTGAGCATTTCTCCTTTGCCAAGATAATCCATCCACCTGACAGGTATAGGATATCAATAAGCTGATTAAACAGCATGATCAGTACACAGGTGCACCTTGTGCTGGGGACAATAAAAGGCCACTAAAATGTGCAGTTTTCTCACACAACACAATGCCACAGATGTCTCAAGTTTTGAGGGAGTGTGCAATTGGCATGCTGACTGCAGGAATGTCCAACAGAGCTTTTGCCAGAGAAGTGAATGTTCAGTTTTCTACCATAAGCCGCCTCCAACATTGTTTTAGAGAATTTGGCAGTACAGCCGACCGGCCTCACAACCGCAAACCACGTGTAACCACGCCAGCCCAGGACCTCCACATCCGGCTTCTTCACCTGCGGGATCATCTGAGGAGGGGGGGAATTGTTGCATGTTGCGTTTATATGTATATATGACTACATATTTTAAATCATATAGAATTGACACAACAGTACTCATTTTTATACATATTTTAGATAGTTGACTCCCATTGGTGATGGCTATGGCTGCTGCACAAAATTAATAAATATATGCAGTACTTTTCTTGGGTTATATGATATATATATACTGTCTAACAGGTACCCACAACAACATATGTCTAAAGGAGCCTGCTGTGACCTTTTAGCAGGTGTTATGATTCACTGTATCACCTAGAGATATGTTAGCTGCTGTCATCATGCTTATTCACTATGTGGACTACTTTTTCTTCTTGACTGGCACAGTGTCAGAAACCTGGTCAAGATAACTCACTTCCAAAGTCTCGGATAGTGAAGTTCTTGTTGTTGACGTCCCTCTCTGATGGTTTGAAGGAAAACTTATGACCCCTTTGTGGAAGATCCTGGTCCTTTGCACTGAAGGTTTGAATTACCTGAGAGAGAAAAATATTTGAACATTGAACTGAAGGAAAATCATCAAAGGATTGCATGGCTGTTGAGATAGTATTTTTGGATCGTCTAGACACAATAAACTCAAGATGTCGGGACATTTAGTTAAGTTATCCTTTAAGTTCCATGACTCATGAAAAATTACATCAAGAAATTGTTGTATTTGTACATATTTTTTGGGCTTGCAACAATATTAAAGGGGCGGTGCAGTCAATATACATTAGATTGCACATTTCAGTGTCAAAAAGGGGCTCAGGGAAAATAAATGATAAAATATATTTGGAGTTAATTTCATTATTAATTTTTTCCTGTGATTTATTAGACATAAAGCCATGATTTGTAAATAAAATGTAGAAGACCTGCCCCCTGCAGCATTCTATTAGTACCCTCAGAGTGAACATACCGTATTCCCCTGACCACTCCTGTGAATACATAATGAAGCATAGACAAACTTTCTGTTTAATCATCTAATGCCCAGGGACTCAGCTGTGTATCCACATTATACTCCATTGAATAGAGACAATTTAAAATAAATTAAGAATGTTGTTTTTATTTTTCCTAAATCTCTGCAGCAATAAAACCTAGCTCTATTATCATTGTGTATTGGCCACAAAGTGATCCATACATGCTGGTGAACTGAACAGGGACATATCTGTAAGAGAAAATTCATTAACAGTGTCTCTAAACGTCGATCAGTGCACAGGGCTATGATCTCAATGGGAGGTTGTTTAGCCTTGCCACCTCTCCTCGCCTCCTCTCCTCGCATCGCAACTCTCCTCTCCGTGCATGGGGTTTCAGTTTGGGAAGGCAGTCCACTGCCTCACTAAACTCAACCCTCTTTATCTCAGAAAGCATTCAAGCGTGTTTTTGATAATGGTTTTTTCTCTGCTTAATCTGTTTTACTGAGAATGTTGAAACAGGGTATTTGTCCTGTGGCCTTCCTCCCTGCTTTCACATGGAAATATATCTCTCTTGTTTTTCTCACTTGAATACATCCCTGGTTATAGATGACTGTTCAGGGGAGGTTGCTGCTGCACAGCGTGATATGCTTCAGAATACCTGTACTGTACTATAAGTGCTTTGTCTGTTCTTTGGCAGGCAGTGTGAGGACGGCTAACCATCAAGGGGGACATGATTGCTCTTACAAAAGAAGACCTGCAATTCTTTATCGCCGACCAGCTGTGAGTAACACCTGGCGGAATCTTGCTGTGAAAAATACTTGTATGGAAATGTGATGATATTTGGATGAAACCAGATCAAAGTAGGACTACCAAAGTATGAAAAATTACTGTTGCTTCTACACTGATAAAGTTTGATCATAAAGTTAATGGTCCCTCCCCCAGGCGGGATTATTAAGAGCTTTTTGTGACATCACAAAAGCCTCAATTTAATACACCAATGGTAATGTCTTATTCTCTTACCTAATTTAAATAAGTACTGCCTTGTAACCAACATCGCAGAAGGTGTGTTCGCAGAGGGACGTTGTTTTCATAGGTAGCTAGCTAGTCTACTGGTGCCAAAATATGACTGCAGCGTGTCAGCAAATATTATTTAGGTTTCCCCTATTTATGTAAGGTAAAGATACTTATAGCCCATCTGTAATTAGCCCACACAACTACCTCATCCCCATATTGTTATTTACATTGTTATTTATTTTGCTAATTTGCACCCCAGTATCTCTATTTGCACATCATCTTCTGCACATCTATCACTCCAGTGTTAATGCTAAATTGTAATTATTTTGCACTATGGCCTATTTATTGCCTTACCTCCATAACTTACTACATTTGCACACACTGTATATAGATTTTCTATTTTCTATTGTGTTATTGACTGTTCGTTTTTGTTTATTCCATATGTAACTCTGTGTTGTTGTTTTTATCGCACTGCTTTGCTTTATCTTGGCCAGGTCGCAGTTGTAAATGAGAACTTGTTCTCAACTGGCTTACATGGTTAAATAAAGGTTAAATAAAAAATAAAAAAAATAAAAAAAGGTTTCTGCTTTCATCTGTGTCTGGTGTGAGCTAGTAACTGGCAAGCATGGTCTTCAGCCAGCATAGAACAAAAGTGGCGGAAGGGTTGCCCCAAACTCTGATTCATTATATTAAGAGACATGCCTAACTGAAAATGTATACAAACTTCTTGACATCATTGACAGTCTGCATATATTTATTGAAAAGTGCTGCTACCTCAACCTGTGACATTTCAACAGAATTTGTCCAAGCTGAATTAGCTAACTAGCTTGATAAACAGTGCTGACAATGCCATTTGGGCTCGCTGGCTAAATGATACAGCGAACATTTTGTCTATATTTATGCTGTTACAATAACCAAACAGTTGAATAAACACATCATTTGTGAAACCGTGAAGTGATGTATGACAGGATTGGATGTTGCATGCAATTTCAATGTTGTTTGAGTTACTTTGTGTATCAGCAAATTTGCTTTAGATAATCTCACTGCATCACCGCTCACTGCATCCATGTTGCTTGACATAGGCGTTATTACAGAACCGCCGTTCAAGGACCTTTCATCAATTAGATTTGCTCACCACCTGCGTCCTCTCTCCTCCGTCCTCTCACGCATCCTTTTGAAAAAGGTCAAAGTTAATCGAGGAGAGTTGGCGAGGAGAGTGAACGTGGATGGAAATGCGCTTGCTTGAAATGAGACGGTCCTTCTCCACTTGCGCGTCATTATGGAAATTACTTTTAGGGGGGTGGATCCCAAAATAAATGTTTAAAGTGAGTTGTGCATGTTTTTAAACGTGTATGTTTTTCTCTTCTGACAAAACAAAAGCTGATTCAAAGGGGGTGTGGCAGATTTCAAAACTCTTCCGCGGTAGGAAACATGAGTATCCTCAATGAAAGATGGCTATCGAGGAGGGGAGGACACGCGTTCGTTTGCCTACTAATGAACTGATACAATTCTCGACCACTTATCGGTTTCTGGGTCATGGCCTAATAGCTCCCCGCCACTTCAGTCTGTCTTTTCAGACTTCCTGGTAGTTTGACATGAGGGAAAAAGTTATTTTTATCTGTAAGAAATATTGTGTAATGTTTTAGTCACTCAAAAGGCTATTTTCCATGGGAATCAGAATGACTGTTCAGGACTTTTAAAAATAATGGTTAATTGAGCAAGGCATGGGTAAGCATAAGCAATGCTTCTTCAGTGTGTTAATGGAAAGTCTTTCTAGCTATTTGTTAAACCGCCAAAGGAGCTCTGTCGGCACGTGCATGGAGATGTTTGCTAATAGGCTAATTTGTAGGCACATGTGGTTTACAATGCGCACAGGCAGAGACTCCTCTGCATCAAAATATATAATCTGGAATGTACACTTGGTTGCTGATCTGGAAAGCACACCATGCCCCCTCCATTAGCTAAAATAAAGCAGATGGTTTTAGCAATATGCAAAACTTTGATAGAACGATACCTGTGCTATGCATGGCAATGGGCCGTTGTTCTATATGATTTATTTGGTTTTAAATCATAATGTAAAGGCATATTGTATACAGCCGAAGATGAGATTTTACTGGTTCTATTTTAACTGGTTCTTTTCCCTATGGGCCTTGGTCAAAAGTAGTGCTTTGGTACGTAGCCTCTCTGTGTGGACGCACATACTATTACTGTGAATCAGTCATCCTTCCCTTCACTATTAGCATTTTATTCAAGGATGTTCTTTTCAAAATTCCCTACTGACCTTTTTATCAATATGGCACCTTTAATGAGACAGTGCCTCTGAGCATACTTCAAGATGACACACGCATACACACACACACACACACACACACACACACACACACACACACACACACACACACACGCACGCACACACACACACACATGCTCAGACACACGTTCACTTACCTGGCCTACTTTGGCATTTTCACACACAAAGCTCTCGTAAGGGATGCCTAGTTCAGGGGGAAACTCATTGACATCCAGTACATGAACGGTGACAGCCACTCTACTGGTCAGCACTGGGCTATCTGAAGAGTCAAAATCACACAATAAACAACAATGAGCAGTTATAAATGTTTCTAATGAGTTTGATTGTGCTTGCCTGTGGGTTAGTACATGAATGAAGAGAGAAAACCGTGTAAGAGACAATTCCCCATTGATTTTACAACCCTGACATCATGTGGTTGTAATATGCACTGCAGTCTTAGAATTGGCAAATGGTAAAATGATGACTACACTGGCCACGCGGGTTGATTCTGTCCATCCACACCAGACCCGATCATGACATGCAGGTTAAAATATAAAAACCCCAAGACTTAAACATAACTGATATTGGCACAAGATGGAGGGATTGTTGGAACATAACTAACAAATGTACAGTTAGTGAAAATGTACGCTTAATCCAGTATAAACTAATTTATAGAATGTATTATACATGTATTATACAATGTATTATAAAATTCACACATGTTACAGCATAACAACAAAGTAATGTCTTAAGTGTAAAACTAACAATGACTCAATAAACCATGCATTCTGGAAATGCTATAAAGTCCAAAAATGATGGGTGGAGTTAAAAAGTTGGCTGTCAGAAGTATTACAATGTCAATTTACTTTTAATCCGTCTGTCTGCATATTTCAAAACATGTCATACGAAGGTGCAGTGAGATACCCGATGGGTTGGACGATACTCTTCTCTTTAATTATCTTGAAAAAACATATACGTAAAACTGGAAATCAATCAATCCTACATCATTAAGACAATGGAAAAAAATAATATACTTCATTATCTAAATATTGGAAGAACGTGGGCGACGGAGAGGAACAAAATGGTGCAATTTGAGGATATGTGGCAGAGAGTAGTGCAGGCACTGAATGTAGGGGTGAGAACAAGTAGGTCTGAGCAGGTGTTTGTGTGCATCTGTATGTCGTATTTTGTATGTGTATGTTTTGTATTGTTAAAAAAAAAATCTTACAAAGATTTGGGGGCATGTCATAACAAACATGATACATTCACGGACATTCACCACAATACCAAAAGTATGTGGACACCTGCTCGTCGAACATCTCATTCCAAAATCATGGGCATTAATATGGAGTTGGTCCCCCCTTTGCTGCTATAACAGCCTCCACTCTTCTGGGAAGGCTTTCCACTAGATGTTGGAACATTGCTGCGGGGACTTGCTTCCATTCAGCCACAAGAGCATTAGTGAGGTCGGGGACTGATGTTGGGCAGTTAGGCCTGGCTCGCAGTTGGCGTTCCAATTCATCCTAATGGTGTTCGATGGGATTGAGGTCAGGGCTCTGTGCATTCCAGTTAAGTTCTTCCACACCAATATCGACAAACCATTTCTGCATGGACCTCGCTTTGTGAACGGGGGCATTGTCATGCTGAAACAGGAAAGGTCCTTCCCCAAACTGTTGCCACAAAGTTGGAAGCACAGAATCATTTAGAATGTAATTGTATGCTGTAGCATTAAGATTTCCCTTCACTGGAAATAAGGGGCATAGCCCAAACCATGAAAAACAGCCCCAGACCATTATTCCTCCTCCACCAAACTTTACAGTTGGCACTATGCATTGGGGCAGGGAGCGTTCTCCTGTCATCCGCCAAACCCAGGTGAAGCATCATCCATCACTCCAGGCAACACGTTTCCACTGCTCCAGAGTCCAATGGCAGTGAGCCGACGCTTGGCATTGCTCATGGTGATCTTAGGTTTGTGTGCGGCTGCTCGGCCATAGAAACCCATTTCATGAATCTCCCGACAAACAGTTATTGTGCTGAAATTGCTTCCAGAGGCAGTTTGGGACTTGGTAGTGAGTGTTGAAACCGAGGACAGACGATTTTTACACACTGTGCGCTTCAGCACTCGGCGGTCCCTCTCTGTGAGCTTGTGTGGCCTACCACTTCGCGGCGGAGCCGTTGTTGCTCCTATAAGTTTCCACTTCACAATAACAGCACTTACAGTTGACCGGGGCAGTTCTAGCAGCATGTATGTGTAAATTTTATTTGCAACGCTGGCACACACAACGTGACCGTTGTGGTTTGCGTGGAAGTTCTTAGATGCCTGATGTATTCCTCAAAAGTGTCAATGTATTGGAAAATAATATATGAAGTCAATACCTTTAAAGGGGCAATCAGCAGTTGCTACATCGATTTTCTTGACTTATAAATTAATTATTAATGTACCTATTGATTCTTGAAGAATATAGCTTATACCCCATCAGAACCACTAATATAAGCTTGTTTTACTCCAATGTTTGTAAACAAAGTAAATGTAAACAAACACTATATTGCTTCAAAACATGGTTAAAACTATGATTTTGATATCATGGAAGGTCAGTCCTTTCATCCATAGCTCTGTCTATGAATTTGAGAATGGTTACATTTCTCCAGCCCCATCCTTCAGCTTTTTACTGAACAGGGGCGGGGAAGAATGCTTTGTTATTGTTTCTACTGCTGATTGCCTCTTTAAATAAATATGTTCTTTCAGGGAATCTAAAAACAGAAGACTATATTCCATGAACAATAAACGCAGCATGACTGAAAGTTGATAGCTATACTTGAACCCATTATTTGTGTACAGTCCTGTATAGATTGTGCAAACCATTCTACCTCAGAATTCTCCCATGCCAGTTTAAACTGCTGTTAAAATGCAAGTCACATATTAACCTCTTAAGGATCTGACCTTTTTTTTCAATTTTTCGCCTAAAATGACATACCCAAATCTAACTGCCTGTAGCTCAAGACCTGATCAAGGATATGGATATTATTGATACCATTTGAAAGGAAAACTTTGAAGTTTGTTTGAATGTGAAATTAATGTAGGAGAATATTACACATTAGATCTGGTAAAAGATAATACAAACAAAAAAACATGTGTTTTCTATTTTTTGTTGTGTTCCATCATCTTTGAAATGCAAGAGAAAGGCCACAATATAATATTGCAGTTTAGGCGCAAACTATGCTATATTTTATCTCTGGGACCCTCAGGATGACAAACAGAGCAAGATTACTGAATGTAAGTACATTATTTACCTTCAGAGGTGAATGTATCAAACCAGTTGCCGTGATAAGCTTTTTGATGTTGTGCACTCTCCTCAAACAATAGCATGGCATGTTTTCACTGTAATAGCTACTGTAAATTGGACAGTGCAGTTAGATTAACAAGAATTTAAGCTTTCTGCCCATATAAGACATGTCTATGTCCTGGAAAGTTTTCTGTTACTTACAACAGTCATGCTAATCACATTAGCGCACGTTAGCTCAACCGTCCAGTATAAGGGACACCGATCCCGTAGAGGTTAATGACATTGTCAAACCTCACTATAGAAGCTATTACCAGAATCTCTGCTTTTTATACAACATTTCCATACAGCTGGAACTATTTTTTGTAGTGCAAGGCAGAAGTGAAGGTAAACTTGATGGTTGTGAAGTGGGGGGATCGGCTAAGCTTTGCAGTGGAGGCTTACAGGGATGGGAGCGGTGGATGGTGGATGGCCCTCCTCCCCTCCCCAGGGGAATCAGACATACAGCTAAGGCTCAGCTAGAGACTTGTGTGTGACCTTGATGGAAAAAGCAATCTTCTTCACTGAAGGAAAAATGACTGAGTACGGGATTTGCTGCTCTCTCTGATCACACCGACCGCCACCACTAACACTGATACTCCGCTGGCAGAAATTGTGGACATTGCATCTCTCCATCCCTGTGATCTTTTTATCTGTTAAGGGTTTTCTCTTGGCCCTCTTTGACCCAGAACATTGAGCAACGGAACCATCGAAATACAATGAAAGAAACATATTTTGAGAATTATGTCTATTAAAGACTATTTCTATGAGAGGTGAATTGTATCCTTTTAGGAAGCAAGAGTTCTATGACTTTTGTATTGCAAACTACATTTACAATCAAATAGAGGTCGCTAAATAATATAGGGTTAAATAAATGGCATTTATATCATTCATGGAACTGCAAGGGAAACCTCATCCTATCCAATTTGCTGACTGGTTCATTCATTTTAGCACATGACACAATTGTTTCCCCACTAGATGGTGCAATAGTTTAGTTGTTAAAATCAATGTAGTAATAATAATAATTATAATAATAATAATAATAATAATAACTTTATTTGAAAAGTGATTTTCAATACAATAAAATAAAAGTACTCACAAAGAAACAAAGACAGGAGGAGAATGAAAAAGACAGCTAATTAAAATCATACATTGAAATCATACATTAAAAGCATCTTTGTAAAAGTGTGTCTTCAGTAGGGATTTAAAAAGAGGCACTGAATCTGCAAGCCTGATCTCTTCTGGCAGACCATTCCAAAGTCTAGGGGCCCTAATGGCAAATGTCCAGTCTCTTTTCATTTCAACCTAGACTTTGGAATAGTCAACAGTGCCCTGCCAGAGGAGCTCAGGCTGCGTCCTGGCTCGTAGGGAGATAAAATAGCTAAGATATAGGATGGGGCTAAAACCAAGCCTAGCCTTAAATATTAATTATATATATATATATATATATATATATATATATATATATATATATATATATATATATATATATATATATATATATAAAAGGGACTGGTAGTAGGTGTAGATAAGCTAAAATTTGTGTGACAGTTTTTTAAATATTCTGTTATTTTTCTGATTATGTTGTGCACAATAGAAAGTAATGGGAAATAATATATTGTGCCATTTTGGAGTCACTTTTATTGTAAAGAAGTATAGAATTAGTGATGGGGAAATAAAGCTTCCTGAAGCATTGAACATTTCCAGCCAATTGTGTCGAAAATAGGTTCATTACTTGAGGGTTTGATCAACACAATGTACACTAGTAGCACCTGCTGGTCCCAAAAATGTAGAACAGCCAAATTATTATAGATGTTGTCGCACATGCCGTAGTGTAGCCTTTTTGTCTTCATATTCACTTAGGATCTCACTTGGTGAAGACAACAGGAGTTAAATTGAACGAATGCAACAACCATGTCTTTGTCACTAGCAAACCCAGTCATGGGTGGTACTGGTAACTCTAAAATATACTCAAAAGGCACCCTGGGAAATATTCAAATAAGGCTTAAAACCCTGCACAGGGCTGTTCCTGTAGGGCCGAAACATTTCTGTTTTTTTTATTTTTATATGGTTCTTTAGAAACCCTAAAATGGTTCCCATATGTCATCGCTCTCAATAACCATATTTGGTTACAACTTGCACCTTTATTTTTAAGAGTGTTGAGCCAAATTAAAAGTTTTAGCTTCACTGTCCAAATAGAAACGTAGGGTAGTGTAATAATGTGTTATGACTATTAGCTCCTGCATGGTTGGCCCCCCAATACAATTTTTATCCACAAAGTGTGAATATAACAAAACAGAGCACACAGACAGACAATCATCTAAAAGCATTACAATCACTGATTCACATGATGAGTATGACGGCCTGAGCCCCCTATCCCTCCAACCCTCCAGCTCTCCATCCCTCCACCCCCTCCATCAATCCATTCCTCCAATCTCTCCAGAAACAGGAATTAGCATTTCACCCCCACCCAATACGACCTTGAGGGGAAGTGACTAATTCTAGTTTCCAAGGCGATAAAAGCAGCTCAACTTTTAATGGCCCTTATTTCACAGTCCGTCTTAATGAGAATACAGCGTGGGTAATTTTGATTGAGCATCAGCCTGCCTCCCAGATAATGACTTTGATGGCTCTTAGCAGATTTGATGACTTGATGACGATGGATTTGCTTATTTATCTGGAAATTTGCTTCACTTTCCTTCATAAAAACATAATTAGTCTGATGGCATGTCTTAAATTCACAGTGATGTGATTAACTCTTAAAGCAACACTGCAGGGCTCTCCATCATGCATATATTTGACTCTACCTCTTTTTTGTGACGTGACTGAAAACAGACAATTTCTTCATCATCGTCAATATAAGATGATTCAAACAAGAAAACTCAGATCCTAAAATGCTTTAGAAGACAGTTAAAATGTATAGATGGTAAAGCATGAAGAGTCAGACAGAGAGAGTTTAAGAGACATTTTAGGTGGGCACGGCCAGAGGAGACAATGTCCTGATGAAACACGCTCCAGAGGAGCCATCATGCTTTACGGTCGCCCATACACAACTCACACAAAATGGGATTGACTATTGACTTGAGTAAAACCACCTTAAATTCGTCACACAGATAACAATAGAGAAAGGCAACAGTGACACCTACATGAATCACGATCAATCTGTTGTCATCATACTTACTAAGTTTGGTGGCCACAATGGTGATATTGTGCTGGGCGATACTCTCTCTGTCCAGGAGTTCATTAGTGGAAATCGTTCCCTCCACTGGATCAATGTCAAAGTAGCTGTCCAGGTCACTTTTCCAGTCAATGGAATACCTGATAAAAAGTTTGGTAAATTAGGCCATTTCCCACATAAACAAGAGGGTAGCAAGGAATTGATTTTCCCCATGGGCAAATGTGTAGAATTTGTTGTAATATAGTGACCCAGGGGCTGTGTCCCAAATGGCAGCCTATTCCCTATGCAATGCACTACTTTTGACCAGAGCCCTATGAGCCCTGGTCAAACGTAGTGCACTATATAGGTAATAGGGTGCCATTTGGGACACAGTTAATAATTATTTATTACTCATACACTAAGGGCATTTCTACAAAATGGGCTGTGGTAAGCAGCATACATCCTAATTGAGTAATGGGGGCACATATATCTTGGTTTATGCTGACAAAATGCTTTTCTAGAGTAACACGAATGGAGACAACACAAGCAGCCTTTAAAAGAAACATTGCTCTAGAAACATTCTTTGATTGAGGGTTAAGGGCAACTGAAAGCAGTGACATCGTTAAGACACAAGGATGCAAGCTGCATGTTCATTATATGTTGGTCCTATACTGTACTTTTCCTTGAATGTAAAATGTTGGTAGCACAGCTCTCCAACAGCTTACCTGAGATTCTGATCACTGATAAACAGGTCAATGGTTAAAACCTTGTCTCTCATATTTATGAGTTAGTAACAAGAACATGTTTTAGAGTCAACCATTAAAGAGACAGAGTAAAGTTCTAACCAGATAACATGTTTCATTAAAAAAATATTCTGGTGGTTTTCTATTCAAATTCCCAGTTCTCTTAGCCCTCTCTTTAACCCTGTTTATTTGAATGCCTTGAAGTAGACCTGATTTGGTAAGAACCGTTCAGTGTTACTTTCTTTGATGAATATTACACTACAACTCTGATTACAGGTTCAAAGGGGTGAATGCTTATAAAGCCATCCTTTGGGCATTACCGATATTTTTATGGTTGAATCTCAACCTGTCTCATCAGTTTACCTTTATAAATGATCTCCCTTTTGAAATGCTAGTTTTAAGATATCATTTGTAATGGTTAGTATGAAAAGATACCATCCCTTCAAACTTAATTTCAATTATGTATCCAAAAGACACATCACCAGTCTTGTATTTTATATTCATATTTCAATTTACAAGAAAGAATATCATCCTCTAGTCCCATTTTAAACACCATATGCTAATATTATCAATAAAAAACACATCAACAGCTGTGTAACATCATATATACTTAATTGTGAATACCTAACATATGTGTGTAGTCAGTCAATGGAATAACTGAGTGAACAAGAGAAGCAAAACAAAACTCAACAGATAGGATAGCGTATAGTGCTTCAGTCCATTTTTCAGCACCATGGACAGCTCAACTCACTGTTTTGCACCATGGGCAACTCCAGTCACTATCCAGGGCCATGGACAGCCCTGCATACTTTTCAGAACCATGGACAGCTCTAGACACTGTGCAGGACCATGGATAGTTCATTTTACAGTTTAGAACCACTCTGGCGATGGACAGCGACATAGCACTGAATTCAGCACATCTATGCAGTTCACAACTGCTTAACTTTCTCTGTTCAACCAATTGGCATTGAAGTGTGGCCTGCTCCTCAAACTAGAGTAGTTGGAAAGACAACTCCTCACCACACCTACTCTTCTACTCTTTCACATACAATGTGTAGTCTGTCACAAAGAGAACTCAAAAGAGAATTCCAATTTGCCACTCATGACTTTGGAACATATTTCCGTTCAATATTTCTCCGAAATATTGTCTGTGCAGAAGAAGCTTGCACATCAACTGAACACAACATTCTGAAATGGACTGTGCAGTCAAGTATTTGTGTTGTTCTCCTCCACAGCACAAACTAACGTTCGCCTCCATCGAGTCACTATTGAGGAGGCCATAAAGGCCTTTCTCGTGACAGAGTATGATGGAGGCGGCTGAGAGTTTACAGCCAACGCGAGCGAGGGCACTGGATGCTGCACCTCTTCCTTTCAGAATGCTTTCAGATGTTCGTGACCTCTTGTCATGTCAGAAAAGGTTGCACAAATGCAATCCCTCAAAGTAATCTGAACTTTAAGTTGATGTTTGGAGTAACTGTAAAATGCATTATTCATGCCTGTTCTTCCCTCAGTTAGAGATAACTTGGTGATCCACCATTGAAAAGTGGGAGTCTGTGGAGGCTAAACTCTAAAAGTGTGATTTGCTATGCATGGAAGGTCATTGGTACTATTGTTTTGGAGGTGAGAAAGCAGTCTCTTCTTTCATGGCATGAAAATGTGGAGTTGCTGAATAATTAAACACACTCAAGACAAAGTGAAAAATCTAAACAATGGAGAGCAAAGGCTTTTTGTTCTACAAATCTCTGCCTCGTCCATTCTATTGTCTTTTACGAGATGAAATATTCATATTAAAACAAATACTTTCTTGGTTGCAACAGGCTATCTTTGTCATCTGTGTCTTGTTCAACCCTTGAGTAGTACATATTGGAAAATGACCACTGTAGAACTAAAAAGTAATCTGTCTAACTAATAGACTCCAAGACAAATCACCCTTCATAATTTTTGTTACAATGTGCTCTGTTTCCATCTGTGCCGGGACACTCAATTGTGTACTATGTGCTGAGATTTTATTTTAAATACGCTTTGCACTGAGACAGAGAGAGAGTTTTTGGCTTCATTGTTGGTTGAGTAACTTAATCAGTTTAGTATTGTTCAGCTGTAACAAAAGTATATGTGTCAGAGTACCTCAGGTCCAGGAGTGAAGAACATAGTATTACAGCACTACCCAAGCTCCTATAGTTCCTCATCCTATTTCCTAAACCATAATTAAACCTGTAACTTTACTTGACAGGACTGGGTAACACAGCAAAATAGGTAGAGATGGTTTGGGCTTTATTGTTGTTGAATCAGGTTAGTGTAGACCTGGAACAAAGATCTTACACTGCCACCGAGTGTCCTATTCCAGGGCTTTCCAACCCTGTTTCTGGAGAGCTACCGTCCTGTAGGTTTTCACCTTAACGATAATCTAGTGCACCTGATTTTAATAATTAGCTGGTTGATAAGCTGAATCAGGTTAGTTACAACTGCACTCCAAAAAAAAATGCTGGGTTGTTTGGTTGACCCAACTGCTGGGTTGCACGCATTGGGTCAATTAGTTGGGATGTTTTCTGCTGGGTTATTGATACTGGGTTACTGAGATATGACCCAGCAGGTCAGATCAGAAGACTGGAGGCATACTTTAGTAGGGGAGTGGCATTCAGCAAGTTATTTTTAGCCATCCATGAGAATAAATGTAATTCCTATTCATCTGTTCTGTTGTATAAGTATTACATGTTAAAGTTGAACATTAAAACAAATATATATATATATATATATATATATATATATATATATATATATTATAGTCTCACTGAAGCTTACAGAAGTGTATGAGTTCCCTAAAAGCCTTTGTATATCCCATTGTTGCGAAGCATTAAGGTGGTATACCTTATTATTAGTGATGGGGAAATGAAGAATTGATTCTTCCTAGCCAATTGTGTCGAAAATAGGTTCATTACTCAAGGCTTTGATCAACACATTGTACAGTAGTGGCACCTGCTGGTCAAAATAATTTAGAGCAGCCAAATTATTAATAATGATATCCTACAACTTTAAACTATTCATCTATGGCAAAGATACTTATATGTTTCCCATTTCATCTGTGTTAGCTAGTTACGGGCTAGCTAGGTCTTCAGCCAGCATGGAACAAAAGGGGGGAAGGTTTGTTCAAAACTCAGACGCAGTTGTCATGTCAACATATCCGTCAGTGCTGAAATAAAAGATCCCAGAAATGTTCAATATGCACAAAAAGCTTAGTTCTCAAAAATATTGTGCACAAATTTGTTCACGTCCCTGTTAGTGAGCATTTCTACTTTGCCAAGATAATCCATCCACCTGACGTGTGGCATATCAAGAAGCTGATTTAATAGCATGATCATTACACAGGTGCACCTTGTGCTGGGACAATAAAAGGCCACTCTAAAATGTGCAGTTTTGTCACACAACACAATGCCACATATGTCTCAAGTTTTGAGGGAGCATGCAATTGCCAGGTTGACTGCAGGAATCTCCACCAAAGCTGTTGCCAGAGAATTTAATGTTCATTTCTCTACCATAAGCCACCTCCAACGTCGTTCCAGAGAATTTGGCAGTACATCCAACCTGCCTCACATCCGCAGACCACGTGTAACCACGCCAGCCCAGGACCTCCACTTCCGGCTTCTTCACCTGCGGTATCTTCTGAGACCAGCCACCCAGACCGCTGATGAAACTGGGGAGTATTTCTGTCTGTAATAAAGCCATTTTGCGGGGAAAAACTCATTCTGATTTGCTGGGCCTGGCTCCCAATTGGGTGGGCCTATGCCCTACCAGGCCCACCCATGGCTGTGCTCCTGCCCAGTCATGTGAAATCCATAGATTAGGGCCTAATAAATTCATTTCAATTTACTGATTTCCTTATATAAACTGTAACTCGTTGAAAATTGTTGAAATTGTTGCATGTTGCGTTTATATTTTTGTTAAGTACATTAAAAAATGATATCATTGATGCAATTTCAATGTTGCTTGAGTTGCTTTGTGTATCAACAAATTTGCTTGAGATGATTTTACTGCAACACTGCTCACTGCATCCAAGTTTCTTGACATAGGCATTTCAAAGAGCTGGCAGTCAAGTTGAGCTCATGAATATAAGCTCCCCGCCCACTCAGCCTGTCATTTCAAACATTGTGGTAGTTAGTCAGGAGAGATAAAGCACTTTTCAGAATGAGTTTTCAGGACCTTTAACTTACCTGACAGGTCTGTTGCTAGCATCCAGATCCTGTCCGGTGACTGCTCCGATGATGTCGCCTACAGGTGAGTCCTCGTATACCTCCATCTCATAGGAGGGCTTAGTGAACACTGGAGGCTCATCTACATCCAGGACGTTAATCTTCACTGTGGCCGTGTCCTTGAATGCCCCGAAGCTGTGGAACCGCGGGTCCAGGTGGGCGTTGGATGCATCTACCTTGAAGGTGTAGGCCTTCTTCGTTTCATAGTCCAGCGGCTGAAAGATAAATAGAAAGAAAATAAAAGAAGACAGTGATTAGATGTATTGACTGTGTTGACTTCAACAAAGGTGAAATTGCAATAATGCATACTTAGTTTACACCCACTCAATGTGTTCCATATCCTCAATAGATTTCACTCCATGCGAGAAAGTCAAGCAGCTTTGCATAATCCTACATGGTTCAGAAGCATTAACTGCTCTATAAAAGCTCTCAACAAATGTCAGTTTACAGGTTCAAGTGTTCTCGCTCCTATGTCTCTGACATCTCTGCACCGGGTAAGTTAGCTAGAGCTTAGGGTTGCCTCCGTAACCATCGGTAACAACACCATGTCTGCAGCTGCGATGTAAACATCGACTAGTGGTGACAACCATGTCCGCACCACTGCCTGTCTCCTGGCCTCTCATGTGTGGCCGGCCGGCACTCACGTATGTGCACGCACGCACACACACGCACACACGCACACACACACACACACATATTATACGTACACACACACACTGACCTCTCATGTGTGACCGCAGAGCATGGTAGTCACACCCGACTAGTCCTATGTCACATGAAAGACATTTGTTTCTGTGTATTTCAAAACGATTAACACCCAGCCACTATTGCACCAATGCTATCTCCCTGCCCCTAGACCAGCAAAATCCTGGGAATATTCAAGTCCCCTTATGGTGCCAACAAGTGAAAACATCTGGTAAAAGCTGAGGTAAAATGTATGTTTAAGGAGGCCACAAGCGAGAGGGAGAAGTTGTGAATTTAACATGATACAGTTTCTGTGAGGAAAAAACATGGTGAATGTCTTGATGACATTTGTATGCTGTCATGTACAGTGTACAGTCTGTCATGTACAGTGTACAGTCTGTCATGTACAGCGCCGTGAAAAGTATTTGCCCCCTTTCTGATTTTCTCTAATTTTGCATATTTTTGATACTGAATTTTATCAGATCTTCAACCAAAACCGAATGTTAGATAAAGAGAACCTGAGTTTACAAATAACCAAAAAACTGTATACTTACTTTATTTATTTAATTAACAAAGTTATGCAACACCCAATTCCCCTGTGTGAAAAGCAATTGCCACCTTACACTCAATAACTGGTTGTGCCACCTTTAGCTGCAATTACTGCAACCAAATGCTTTGTGTAATTGTTGATCAGTCTCTCACATCGCAGTGGAGGAATTTTGGCCCACTCTTGCATGCAGAACTGCTTTAACTCAGCGTCATTTGTAGGTTTTCAAGCATGAACTTCTCGTTTCAAGTCCTGCCACAACATCTCAGTTGGGATTAGGTCTGGACTTTGACTAGGCCATTCCAAAATGTCAAATTTGTTGCTTTTAAACAATTTTCATGTAGACTTGATTGTGTGTTTTGGATCATTGTATTGCTGCATGACCCAGCTGCGCTTCAGCTTCAGCTCACAGACGGATGGTCTGACATTCTCCTGTAGAATTCTCTGATACAGAGCAGAATTCATGGTTCCTTCTATTAAGGCAATTCGTCCAGGTCCTGAGGCAGCAAAGCATCCCCAAACCATCACACTACCGCCACCATGATTGACCGTTGGTAAAAGGTTCTTACTGTGGAATGCAGTGTTTGGTGCCTAAAAGTACAGTACAAAACACTTTGCTCTGTAAAAGGCATGTAATACGTTCAAATTGCCTCACAATCAGATGACTGATTAGTGTAAACAGGGTTTTTTACTCCTCAGCACCTCTTGTGTTAGGGTCAATGAGTCACTAGCATTTAAAAGGTCACATTAGAACTACAGTATTTGTAGATTTACGTGCTGTTATCAAGCACAGGTCTTAAGTTTTCATGTTCTTCAGGTTGGGGATCAGTAGCATTCAAAGAAAGGCTGTTCCCTTACCTTACAGCTCGTACACACACAGCAATGCATAGCCATTTACATTTAACAGACGCTCTTATCCAGAGTGACTTACAGTTAGTGAGTGCATGCATTTTTTATACTGGCCCCCTGTGGGAATCGAACCCACAACCCTGGCGTTGCAAGCACAAATGCTCTACCTACTGAGCTACACGAGGCCCTGCTCAGCTGAAATATAGGCACAGGTGGAGGGAGGTTGAGAGAAGAGGTGTGCAGCAGAAGGTCTAAAGTAGGCCTCATTAGACACACTCTCACTGGACACCTGGAGAGACATTACACTCCATATCCACAAACACACGCAGTACCCACTCGTGTATCTACAAAGGCACACACGCATGCACGGACATGCACACACGCACGCATGCACGTGCATACACACAAAGCATCGCCACAACCAGGATGGAGGCCTGAAATCTCACTCGATTTCCTCCATATCCGATGTCCATTTATTGTTATCCAAATGGTGTGCTGGGGAAAACCATGCTTTAAGCCAATGTATAAATTCTAGGTAAATGGGTTCTGTAGCTATACTCAAATCTTTAAAAATCGTTAGAAAGAGAACATAAATGAATTGCAGTAGCTTTCCCCAAGCCTGTAAAATACCAGCTAGCACTGCTTTTATTTTACTCCTTAGTCCTCTAACATTTTTATCAAGTCCTGTCCACAAAGTTATTTTCAAAGGTCAGAACTTTGGCTTGTAAACATCGTCATACAGTATAGGGTGCCAAGCAGTGAATTAAGATGCCGTAACAGCAGAGGTCAGAGGTGGAAAACACACTCCCGGCCAGCCACAGTTTTCAGCAATACATGGGTAGGAATAGGTTTGCAAAATTCTGATTCTTTCCCAAAATGTCCAGATTTTCCAGGAATCCTGGTTGGAGGATTCTGTATCCCTGCTTATTCCCTCCTGATTCTGTGAATCTTCCAACTGAGATTCATAGAAAACCAGTACATTTTGGGAAAGTTACTGGAATTTTGCAACTCTATAGGTAGGAAGAAAATGCAGCCATTTTGAACACCCTGTTCACAATGTACAAACTCACCCACTATGATGATTAAATGTCAAATAAATCCCATAGACTACCATGGGTTGCCAGGGTTAGGTTGGGAAGAATGTCAAGAGCTTCATCGCTCTTTTAATGTGTCTGACTTCAGTGATAGCCCCGGTATTGGATTGGCCGGGTATGTTTCTGCTAATGGCTTCCACCAAAAAGCTGTGAAAATGGAACAAAATGGGGTGAAGAGGGGTAATGAGAGAAACTCTAAGTTAATGAGAGGAACTAGCTAATGTGTCAATGCTTGAGCTGTAATCAAAACACATCTCCAAGGCTGTGTCCCACATGGTACCCTATTCCCTTTATAGTACACTACTTTTGACCAGGGCCTATAGTGCTCTGTTCAAAATTAATGCATTATGTAGGGAATATGTTGTCATTTTGGACGCATTATTGGTGTCTGCTGTCAGATAAGAGAGAAGTATGTTCTTACCTCCCTATCTAGAACATGCCCCACTTATCCATGTCCATGGTCTGGTGTCTTATGGGTAAAAACATTTTCAGCGTTCCACATTCCTGAAGTGTCTCATTATGACAGGAATTTGTATGCGTGTTATTCTACGTTCACTGACTGAGAGAGGTAGTCTGCATTACAAATGACACCCTTTTCCCTATATAGAGCACTACTTTTAACCAGGTTTTAGTCAAAAGTAATGCACTATATAGGGAATAGGGTACCCTTGGAGACGCAACCACATGGTCTCTCTTCTCAACAGAGGGGAATGTGTAAAGAGGACAGACAGACAGACTTCCTCTCATGTCAGTGTTGCTGCTCTTCAACATCACAACAGAGCATGCTTTAAATTCTAGACGCGCTGGTTTAGCCCTTTGATATGTAAATGTACACCTTCGTTGCACTGGCGGTGATACTGAATGAAGGAAACCCAAGGTTTTTCAATTGAACACTATTTATGATCCAAGGGACTTTGTTAATTTTGAATTAATCAAGGCACTGTCGTCATAATCTCTTAGGTAAAGATGATAAGATTTCAAAATTATGAATTCAAAACACGATACAAGTGACAACATTTGTTATAATAGCCCTTTAAAAACCTAGTACATACAGTATATTGTAAACTGTCGTTCCTTTTTATCTGTATTTCTGGCTTTGACTTGGGGGTTGCTTTTGGCTTCTCCCTCTGATCTACCTCCCTGAGCGCATTAACGTTTTTTATGCAGGCATTTCTCAGCCTAGTAACTCCCTGGTGCTTTATTTGGAAGCGGAAGCAGGATGATACATTTTTAATAGGTTCTCCATTTGTTTGTGTTGAGTTCAATATTACAATAACAGATCTTTCAACAACCTCCGTCCCTCTGTTACCTCTTTCCCCCATTATTCCGCCATCTCTTTTCCTCCCTCCCTCCTTAACCTCCTCCCTCCCTCCCTCCCTCCCTCCCTCCCTCCCTCCCCCTCTCAGCCCTCTAACCAGGGGGTCCAATCTCATGCTAACACCCTGAGATAAATATAAACCTGTTTTTCTACAGAAAAACTGTTGCATTATGACACTTTATCACAAAAGCTAATTATCAACACACCTGTATAAGTGCCAGACAAACAAGCCCGAAGATGAAAGCAGGTGTAAAATTGAGCAATCCTTCCTGTTAAATCTTTCATAAGCGGCTGAATCATAAATCCCATTTAGTATTATGTATGTAGTACAATGTCACTCATGAAGCATTAACTTCCCTTAGCTTCACATGACTTCAGCCCCGATGAGAGAAAATCACAGCCGAACAGGGCAGTCAACACAACACCATTTTTTATTCCACTCATAAACAACAACAAAGGAAGCAGAATAGCAGGAAAGGCAAAGGCACAGGGTCTCTTGCTGACCCCAGATCAGTCGAGCCATTAAAGTATGTATAATAAACGGCTCAGTGGATGAGGGCCGGTCCAATAGCTCTCTTTGGAGCTATAGCTGTGTTTTTCACAGGGTCAACTCAGCCATTGACTGACTGACAGCTCTAAAAAGTTATCCCCATCATGGGGGTGTCAGACTAGCATTAGCCCTCCATCTCCTCCCATGACATCACCGGTCAATTGAGCATGGAGCACAATGAGGGGACCTACAGCACCATTTACGTTCCGGGAGAGTGCCTTGATGTTCCATTGCATTTGGTGGCCTCACACTGCGGAGATAGAGAAGAGGATGCTCACTTTATTGTCCTACCATCAGTCACACTGGTCATTGTCCTTGGCTCTCTCACTGCTCTTCCCTCCATACAGCTCTCTCACAGTGATGTTGTGTCGGTCTGAGGTTGCGTCCCAAATGTCACCCTATTCCCTTTATTGCACACTACTATTGACCATGACACATAGGGCGCTCATCAAAGTAGTGGGCTGTTTCTGGAATAGGGTGCAATTTGGGATGCAAACACAGTGATGTGGTGTTGGTGTTGGTCTGCGAGACCCACCAGCCAGCTAGCAGCCAGCTAGCAGCCTAGCAGAAGTCCTGCCTAGCTGTCCACACTGCAGCGAGCTGAGCCTATAGGGGAGTGGAATCCTCACACTAGCTAGGACAGGGTTTAGCCGCAGATGAGCCCTGACACAACTCTAATCTATTACACGCCCACATTCACACTCCTCCAGGCCACCAGAGAGAAACCACCACTCCATCCTGAGTGCATTGCTCCTAGTCTTCTTTATTTCCTTTTCTCAATCTCTCTCTTCCACTCTCTCTTTTCATTTATTTATCTCTACATTCCTCTTGCTCTCTCTCTCTCTCCTTTCCCTCATGCACACACTTATACACACGCTTAAGGTTTGATGAAGGTACTATGTCTGTGTTGGGCCACCTGTATCTCCTGCATCTTCTTTGCCTTCCTCCTCCTCCTCCTCCTCCTCCTCCTCCTCCTCTTCCTCCTCCTCCATGGGTGCCTTGCACACCAGGGCCCAAAATAACTCCCCTCACCTCCTAGTGTAACATGCAGCTCAAACCACAGCTTTTAGTTCTAAGACTGTTCTCTCCATTTCAGCATGGTATGTCAGTTAAGGTCCCTATTTGCTATATATCCTTCAGCTCACTCTCTCTAACAGTGATACACAGTATAGGATGACTGTGCATTCAAATTAACAGAAAAAATACAAATGAGATTTTCATCACTTTTGGGATTAGTCGGTTTTGTACTTTCAAAGGACTTCGATCTTAAATAAATGTTGAAACGCTTACTGGAAGCCATTGATTCTAAAGTTCCCAATGGGTGGCAGTGTGTCCACATATCTAAAACCTCCACTTACTTTGTTTGACAAGCAGAAAATCCAGGCTCATCATTTTCACTTCTTCTCCACTGAAGATGGTGCCGTCGTCTTAGCACTTAGCTTTGACCATTACCTTTTTAGAGCCCAGTAGTAACTCATCAGGACCCAAGAAGCGGCAATGGTTTAGAGGCTCTCTGAGAGTTGAATGTAAAAAAATCCCACAAATTACATTTCTGATAGAGAAATGAGACTGTCTGGCTTTGGCGAAATTAAGTGCTTAATTGATGACGACTGACCGGGATGAAAAGGTCCACTAGACTAGCTGAAAAATGGTTCTGACTTTGAAAAGTAAAATTGGAGGCAAGTTAGAGGAATCACTTCAGTTTGTTCTTCAAATGATTAAATCAATACTGCTGTTTTGCTGTTCATTGTGCTTTGTGCTTTGTGTTTAGAAATTGCAGTGCTTTGTTATTTTATTGTGTATTTTAAATGCATCTTTCTACAGTGCCGTAGGGTTAATGCGCCCCCCCCCTTGGTTTGTGCTGTGGTGGAGACCTCTGTGGGCTATACTCGGCCTTGTCTCAGGATTGTAAGTTGGTGGTTGGGGATATCCCTCTAGTGGTGCGGGGGCTGTGCTTTGGCGGAGTGGGTGGGGTTATATCCTTCCTGTTTGGCCCTGTCCGGGGGTTTCTTCGGATGGGGCCACAGTGTCTCCGGACCGCTCCTGTCTCAGCCTCCAGTATTTATGCTGCAGTAGTTTATGTGTCGGGGGGCTGGGGTTAGTTGGTTATACCTGGAGTACTTCTCCTGTCTTATCCAGTGTCCTGTGTGAATTTAAGTATGCTCTCTCTAATTCTCTCGTTCTCTCTTTCTCTCTGAGAACCTGAGCCCTAGGACCATACGTCAGGACTACCGGGCATGATGACACCTTGCTGTCCCCAGTCCGCCTGGCCTTGCTGCTATTCCAGTTTCAACTGTTCTGCCTGCTGGCTACGAAACCCCTACCTGTCCCAGACCTGCTGTTTTCAACTCTAAATGATCGGCTATGAAAAGCCAACTGAGAGACCTGAGCCCTAGGACCATACGTCGGGACTACCGGCCGTGGTGACTCCTTGCTGTCCCCAGTCCGCCTGGCCTTGCTGCTATTCCAGTTTAAACTGTTCTGCCTGCGGTTATGGAACCCCTACCTGTCCCAGACCTGCTGTTTTAAACTCTAATGATCGGCTATGAAAAGCCAACTGAGATTTATTCCTGATTATTATTTGACCATGCTTGTCACTTATGAACATTTTTGAACATCTTGGCATGGTTCTGTTATAACCTCCACCCGGCACAGCCAGAAGAGGACTGGCCACCCCTCATAGCCTGGTTCCTCTCTAGGTTTCTTCCTAGGTTTTGCCTTTCTAGGGAGTTTTTCCTAGCCACCGTGCTTCTACACCTGCATTACTAGCTGTTTGGGGTTTTAGGCTGGGTTTCTGTACAGCACTTCGAGATATTAGCTGATGTAAGAAGGGCTATATAAAATAAAATTGATTGATTGAAATTGATTGATGTAATAGTGTACACATTAAAAACAGATGGTTCTATATACAGTGAGGGAAAAAAGTATTTGATCCCCTGCTGATTTTGTACATTTGCCCACTGACTGTCTATAATTTTAATGGTAGGTTTATTTGAACAGTGAGAGACAGAATAACAACAAAAACATCCAGAACAACGCATGTCAAAAATGTTATGAATTGATTTGCATTTTAATGAGGGAAATAATTATTTGACCCTCTCTCAATCAGAAAGATTTCTGGCTCCCAGGTGTCTTTTATACAGGTAACGAGCTGAGATTAGGAGCACACTCTTAAAGGGAGTGCTCCTAATCTCAGCTTGTTACCTGTATAAAAGACACCTGTCCACAGAAGCAATCAATCAATCAGAATCCAAACTCTCCACCATGGCCAAGACCAAAGAGCTCTCCAAGGATGTCAGGGACAAGATTGTAGACCTACACAAGGCTGGAATGGGCTACAAGACCATTGCCAAGCAGCTTGGTGAGAAGGTGACAACAGTTGGTGCGATTATTCGCAAATGTAAGAAACACAATCTCCCTCGGCCTGGGGCTCCATGCAAGATCTCACCTCGTGGAGTTGCAATGATCATGAGAACGGTGAGGAATCAGCCCAGAACTACACGGGAGGATCTTGTCAATGATCTCAAGGCAGCTGGGACCATAGTCACCAATAAAACAATTGGTAACACACTACGCCGTGAAGGACTGAAATCCTGCAGTGCCCGCAAGGTCCCCCTGCTCAAGAAAGCACATATGCAGGGCCATCTGAAGTTTGCCCATGAACATCTGAATGATTCAGAGGAGAACTGGGTGAAAGTGTTGTGGACAGATGAGACCAAAACCTTTGGCATCAACTCAACTCGCCGTGTTTGGAGGAGGAGGAATGCTGCCTATGACCCCAAGAACACCATCCCCACCGTCAAACATGAGGATGGAAACATTATGCTTTGGGGGTGTTTTTCTGCTAAGGGGACAGTACAACTTCACCGCATCAAAGGGGACGATGGACGGGGCCATGTACCGTCAAATATTGGGTGAGAACCTCCTTCCCTCAGCCAGGGCATTGAAAATGGGTCATGGATGGGTATTCCAGCAGGACAATGACCCAAAACACACGGCCAAGACAACAAAGGAGTGGCTCAAGAAGAAGCACGGTCTTAATCCCATAGAAAATCTGTGGAGGGAGCTGAAGGTTCGAGTTGCCAAACGTCAGCCTCAAAACCTTAATGACTTGGAGAATATCTGCAAAGAGGAGTGGAAAAAAATCCCTCCTGAGATGTGTGCAAACCTGGTGGCCAAATACAAGAAACGTCTGACCTCTGTGATTGCCAACAAGGGTTTTGCCACCAAGTGCTAAGTCATGTTTTGCAGAGGGATCAAATAATTATTTCCCTCATTAAAATGCAAATCAATTTATATTTTTTTTTTACATGCATTTTTCTGGATTTTGTTGTTGTTATTCTTTCTCTCACTGTTCAAATAAACCTACCATTAAAATTATAGACTGATCATGTCTTTGTCAGTGGGCAAACGCACAAAATCAGCAGGGGATCAAATACTTTTTTCCCTCACTGTAGTGCCAAATTATTTGGGAAGGGTGATGGGTTCTTCTGATCCCTTTTTGGTGCTGTATAGAACCCTTTTTTGAAGTTCTATAAAGAACCATGCTCATACAGTTGTAAATGGAACCTTTATGGTGCTATAAATAACCCTTTCCTAATATTAATAAATAAAATAAGATTCTATATAGTACCAAAAATGGTTCCACTATGGTTATAACCCTCAATGGTTCTGTATATAACCTTAATGGGGAATGGTTCTATAATCTCAATCTCAAATGTTCTACAAATAACCTTTTGAAGAACCATACAGGGTTCTTTTTTAAATTGTTAGCCATATTATATTGTTAAAATTCCATTGTGTTCATTGAAAAGTTGAATAAGGGTATGATAGCTCTGGAATAGCTGAGGGTCCTTACAAGAGAATTGAGAAGCACTGATTTTCACAACAGTTCTCAACACAAGGCCATACATCACTCTTTCACAAGACACCGTCACTGGCCATAGTCTTTGCCAATATTGCATAACACAAAACATTAGATGAACTGGAATTTCATTCTCACTCACGGTTGCACAAAAAGAGCTGTGCGCAAACCACGGCCCAATATTCTAATGAGCTGTCGCCATACATTTTTATAATCACTAAAAGAGGAAAGATCCCTTTTCTGAACTGCAAAGAAACATTTAATGGCTCAAAGGTTTCTTTGGGTCAGTATGGTTTTTACATAGAAGCACCCTTCCCAAAGAACACTTGAGGAACCCTATTTTTGTGTGTGTACATTTTGAATGTGTGATACTAATAGGATTCATAAGGAAAGAAGAACCTGACATTTTTTGCTGCACTAGTTTGGTACTCGTCATATCCTACTGTACTTCTGGTTGGCTTGCGGGATAAAGAGTGTTTCTAAATGAGAGACAGCATGAGTCCTGTACAGTATTTAATTGGATCCCCTGGACAGGAGCCAGCAAGGTTTATGCCACACATGTTGCCGCTAAACAATACCATTCCTCTAGGCTTAGTACATTTCAATTACACATATCAGCAGCCTAGTCATTTTCCCTAACATATGCTTAGAGGAAGACTAGAAGAAGCAAATGAACACGCGAGCAGACAAATCACCACAAACACGCTAATCTGACTACAAGCCTCTTACCAGCACAACCCAAGGATGTACTTTCTCCCTCTATCATTCTTTCTCAGTTTGGGCACGTGTGTAGGTTTGTTTGTGTGTGTGTGTGTATCCCTGCATGTATGTGTGCCTCTACTTGTGCATATTCAGGCAAGTGTAAGTTTGTTTTCTCTCAGCATGTGTGTGCATGCATCCCTTACTGGGACTGGGGATTCCTCTACAGTGGCATCTGTCTATTGTCTCTGGTAATCTTTTATTTTGCAGAGGGGATGTCTAACCCTGCATGCGTATGTCCTTATCCCTCCACGCCTCACCCTGCATGTTACTGTATGGGTAGAGTGGGAAGCAGATGATTATCCCCTGAACCCGTTACCCTGCCTGATCCTCTTATCATACAACAAACCTCGCTGAGCCCCTGATTTGGGGTCTGCCAAACTGTGTGCAGAGCTGCTGCTTCTGGTTTCCTCTGCCCTCTACCCCTCTCCCCACTGCTGTGGGGGCAATGAGAGAGGAAAGAAAGAGAGTGAGGGATAGAGAGAATGAGAGAGGTGGTAGAGTGAGAAAGAGAGAGAGAGAGAGAGAGAGAGAGAGAGAGAGAGAGAGAGAGAGAGAGAGAGAGAGAGAGAGAGGGGGGGGGGGAGGTTCAAACAGGGGCCTATTTGCACACACCTCTCTAGGGACGGGCAGCGATCCATTCTAAGACTGTGTGTAGGTTGGTCAGCATACTGAAGGAACACTGTCAAGAATTCATAAAGACTCCATCTCCAACCTCCCTCTTACTCCCCACTCCCTTTTCACACCCTTCTACTCATACCCAAATGCGTCCCAGAGATGGGTCGAAGAACGTTTAGCAAATTACTCTGTGGGCTGTGGGGGGATCCAGTGTGAGTGGCTCAAAGATGTCCCCCATGGACGGTAGCTTTGTGCAATCGCGTCCCAGCGAGGGGAATACATCACACTGTTCCATTGTTGTGATGGCACTGTATCAAGCACAGGAGGTAAAACAATAGAGGAGATAAACGATGGAAAATAATCCTTGGCCCATCAATCTGTGGTTTGTATGACGTAAACAAAGAAATGTCCTCATTTACATCATAATCATAATCTGGGCCTGTCTTGTTTTCTAATTCCATTATTCACAATCGGAGAAGGTCAGTTCAGTTTCGATGATCTATTGCAGTGGTCACCAACCTTTTCTGAGTCAAAATGCAAGCCGAGATCTACCACTCAGATTGTTTTTATACACGATTTTAAAAATGTGAGCCTATGCAACATTTTCCAACTAAAAACAGTTCTGTAGCAATGAGGTTTGTGCAGTAGGCTATAGGCCCAATACAATATCAGTGATATTGGCTATGCTTGAATTGCCCTGCAAATGTAGTTCTTCTTAGACTATTTTGAAATTATATTTAAAAAATGTAGGTATATGAACAAACTGGTAATAGATCATTTGTTGTATTACTTGTGAGGCACAGCTGAGTGAGCGTAATACTTTTTTTACTGTACTGATGGCCTGCATCTGATGGTCAGTCTGAGGGGAGGGAGGGAGCAGTGGTGAGGCTACCTCTCACCTGACTCACCTACGCTCCGCTCTCCCTCCCTCCATCGATTTCATCACTACTTGTATTTGTGAGACGTATTGCCATGTTGAAAGCACCGAGCTGTCTGTTTAAACGACTAGCACACAGCTCAGACACCCATGCATACCTTACAAGACATGCCACCAGAGGTCTCTTCACAGTCCCCAAGTCCAGAACAGACTATGGGAGGTGCACAGTACTACATAGAGCCATGACTACATGGAACTCTATTCCACACCAGGTAACTGATGCAAGCAGTAGAATCAGATTAAAACAATTTAAAAAAAGATAAAAATACTATACACACATGTACACATGGATTTTGTGTTGTGAAATCTGTTATGAATGTATTGTAATGTTTTTAAAATTGTATAACTGCCTTCATTTTGCCGGATCCCAGAACGAGTAGCTGCTGCCTTGGCAGCAGCTAATGGGGATCCATAATAAATACAAACACTGAGAAAGGGGTACCGGGGGACCTTCAACTGGTACCGGGGGACCTTCAGACGAGTCTTGTGAGGCCTGTGGGCGTCATTGAGACACATCCAATGCAAAAAACAGATATCTCTAGCTTAGACTAATGGATTTTTATGGGGATTTTATTTTATGCTAATTAATTTTCCCAGGTAGGTTTTCAGGATTTTGTTGGAATTGTTTTTAATAAATGTGTTTTTGCATGTACATTGAGTGATTGATTGGTTAATCTTATGCTACACAAAGTTGCAGTTAGGGTTGCAACATTTTGGTACATTACCCAGGTTTTCCAGAAATCCCAGTTGGAAGATTACTGCAAATCATTCTATCAGGTTTTTTAAACAAATTTATCTGGGAATATTGAACTCTACCATGTCTCTGTCACTAACAAATACAGTCATCGGTGGTAACAGTACAATTCACTCGCAAAGGCAAGGCACACCGGGAAATTATATTGGAGGTGTGGTTTAGTCAGGGCGTTATATCAAAATGTTCAAGCTGATAAAACTCAAATCTGGACCCCCTACAGGGTCACAGTGACTCTATCAGTTTGAGTAATGACTACAAAATCATTTTAAGTAACTGTACTCAGATATATTAAGTGCAACAGGTTTCCTCAAATGTTTTGAGTAATGACAGCACATTGGGCTTTACAGCATATCAATGGCTGGAATGGAATTATTGGAATGGTATCAACATATAAACATAACGAAATTACTATAACTGATGTTCCCTGAAGGAGGGAAATGAAATTCAACATACTATGGGAAGTTGCACTCTCGCGACTTCGGTTGAAGGGTCTACAATCACACCTGACAAGGCCAATGAAATCCACCCCTCGCTGGATGCCCCTCCTTCCACAGGTGATAAGTGTGAGGCTTGAATTCATTTCTTCAATTTAATACCGCTCTTCACTGACCCCAGGAACAAGGTGCGTGGAGCCAAACAGGTTTGGTACGTCGTTTCCCTCCTTCAGGGAACAGTAGTTATAGTCATAACATTATATAAAGCTATATAGTCATAAATCAGTTAACTTCGATATAACAATCACGCACCAAGCCAGCCAACGGATGCTAAATGAAATGGCCCATGGCAGACCACCCACACCTGACCCCACCAGAGGCGGCAGTCTGGGAATTGCGCACACGGCATGCTGCCTAGTGACTTTCCCCTGTCCCAGCCGTAAGCACACTGTGGGAGCAGACCCAAAAACCACCAAGACCAACAAGATGATCGGGATGAACCCAGGAACAATGCACCACTAAAATGCGGTGAGGATGATGATTAACTCCAACGCGGAGGCTGACGAGGACGGAGCCGCCGATCGCCGTAGAGCAGCAGCAACAACAACCGCCAGACCAGAAACCATGACCTGCCTGGAATTCAGCAGGGCAGTTCTCCAGAGAGGTATGGGCTTTGTCCCCTGTAGCTCAGTTGGTAGAGCATGGCACTTGCAACACCAGGGTTGTGGGTTCGTTTCCCACAGGGGGCCAGTGTGAAAAATGTATGCACTCACTAACTGTAAGTCGCTCTGGATAAGAGCGTCTGCTAAATGACCAAAATGTAAATGAAATGTACCGTCTGACATGGAGTGCCTGGTGAAACCACCAGGGCCACAGGAATCATTTGAAGCCAGTTTCAAGATCCAGTTTTGGTCAACATTCTGAAAGTGCAAAGATTCAGCATGGTTTAACAGATTGCAAGCATACCCTTTCCGACACCGAATCCAAAGTAGTTACAGTACAGTTTCACAATGAATGCGTCCAGGACTATGACAAGTATGGTTAAGCAGGTTCGCCACCCTCAAGTTAGCGGCTAGGAGGGTCCTAGACGAAGACAACGTCTGGACTGGAGCACGAAAATGGCTGGGCGGAGTCCAACACCTTCCCACTACTATGGCATGCCCAAACTGTGCAGGAACAGTGGCCAACTGGCCAACATCATCTGCAAGAGCTGTAAAGACAACCATCCCAGCTCAGACTTTACCTCCACATGCCCCTGCAACCTGTGCAGGAAAGGGGGCCACTTCAGTTCTTACACCGGCAGGGCAAGGGCAAACACCCCCAACCCCCTGGCCCCTCCACTAGATAACAGCAACAAAGAGCCAGTCCCAGACCCAGACCTTTCCACAGACACCGCCCAACCCACCAACCAAGTCCCAGAAACGTCCCCCACCCCTGTCGGCACCTTCACCTCTGCCCCGCCAACAAATCCTTTCCTAGTCACCTCCACCCTCTTCAAACCCCTGGTCAAAGGGGAGCCGATTTTGAGAGAGGCCAACAATTGGTAGAACCGTTTGCCTCACAACTCCAGTTCTTAGACGACGATGATCCAAACTGAACAAAAATTACCAAACGAAAAACAACAGACAAACATCAAACCAACAACAGACCAGAAGACTACCCCAGAACCCAAACCCCGACTCCAGCAAACACTACCCGCAAAACCCCCTATCTCCTCTGAGAAACCGTCTCCCCCTCCGAGACCCCGCACTATGCCCCAGTCCATTACTTCCTATGATCGCTCCTCCCTGCCCCTTACTGTCCCTGATCGCCCTCCCACCACCAACTGCCCTTGACTCCTCTACCATAACCTCTACTGCCCCTGACTCCTCCCCCCTGCTCCTTAGCAGTCCGCCAGGCTCAGTCCCGACCCCCTGGACCCACCAAACCGACTTCACCACTCCCAGCACCCCCCAGTCTATCACCAAGTCAGTACAGGGGGCCACCAGGCAGTCAGTGGGGAGGCCCACCAACACCTGTGATCAGCCAAGAACCACCAAACAACACAAAAAACCCTCTAGAGGCCCTCATCCACCTCTGCATCGAAATTATCAAACCCGGACCTGGACACCCCCAAGAACCAATTATCATGACCCTGACAACACACTCAGAACTGAAGGACTTTCTTCAGATGGCTGTTCATGGTTGACTCCCCATGAGGGAAACCATCCATAGATGGCACAAGGTAAGTACAGAGAACTGCCCCCACTGAGGCAGTCAAACTGAACACACGTACCTAATGTTGGTGACTGCTCCGTGGCCGGGCGTGGTCTGGGCCCTGTTTAGTCCCACTGTCCTCCAGCCTCCAGCATCCAGCCTTTCCGTCGCTTTGCCCCTCCACCACCCCCAAACCCCCTTCTCCCTCTCCATCTCTCTCCCCTTTGCTCACTCTACACCTATCCCTCTCACAGAACCAGACCAGAACCAGGAACCATTCATCACCACACCAGAAGAGACGCAGAGGAAGGACAAAAGATCTAGAACTACACCCAGAGCGAGCAGGCCACAGGTGAGTACCATCACTGACCCTCGGGTCTAGGGCTTCCTTGTGTGCCTGCTTGCTCCTCAGGTTGTCTTTCCTACCATCTGCAGATCCAGCACCAGTCCCAGCACCAATCTAGATCCCGGTTCCAAGCACCAGCACCAGACCACCAGACGAGACGCAGAGGAGGGACCAGATCTACACCCGGAGCGATCAGGCCAATAGGGGGAGTACCACCATTGACCTCTGGGTCTAGGGCTTCCTCAGGTTGTCCTTCCTCCCCTCTACAGACCCAGATCCCGACCCACCTGCAGCAGCCGCAGTTCCCAGTTCCCGTTTTCCCGGTCCTCAGCACCAGACCCAGCACCAACCCCTTGTCTCCAGTCCCGGTCACGGCACGATGTCCAGTCCCGGCCCCAACACAAGTACCAACCCAGGTTTTCCCGGTGCCAGCCACAACACCAGCACCAACCCTGGACACAGCATCGACAAACCACAACTGCTACCTCCTTTCAGCAACTGCCAACCCAAACCCCTCCCCTTCCCCTCCCACCAACAGAAATACACACATACACCGTCATCCACTCTCCTCCACTAGATTCCATTTTTTTACTGATTGCATTTGTCTACTTTTGTCTTTTTTGTTTTGTTCTTAGTTTTATTTTGATTTAATAACCATTTGATTAGCCTAAGTTGGATTGATGACTTATTGATATAATTGTCTTATTTAGAATTTCACCTTATTGATGGATTGAATTATGTGAATTTCCTTTTATACTGATTGAAAAACAAATCAATTGACCTTAAACATTTACATTTTAGTCATTTAGCAGACACTCTTATCCAGAGCGACTTACAGTTTTAGTGAGTGCATTCAATATTTTTATTTGTCATACTGGCCCCCCAATTTCCAGGAATCTTCCCACTGGAATTTCTTGAAAACCTGGGAAAGTGTCCAGAATTTTGCAACCTGCAAGTCATAATAAGCTGGCTTGCAAAGTGATGTGTAATTCCTATTGGAATCCAACCAGAGTTAGAATAGTCAACAGTTTGAATATTTACTCACCCTCAACCTGCATTCATAATGACTAAATGATTGGATTAGTTTAGACAAATGTATATTATTTATCTTTGTGTAGCATAAGATTAATCAATCAATCACTCAATGTACATGCAAAAACACAGATATTAAAAACAATAAAATAACAAATCTACCTGCCTTAGTGCATGCTGGGTAAAAAGTTTGTTATCATAACTTTAAGAAATGGGAGTTGCCACGGGTCCCCACCTAAAAAGGCAAATGATCGCTTCAAACCAAGGAACCTTGGGCCAATGGGGAGTCACAATAATTAATGATATGCCCTCCCGCCGCACCCTCTCCAACATGGGCTGAATCAGAACCACTGCCGGAAACGCTTAAAGAGGGTCCGAGGCCACTGGTGCGCCAGAATGTCCTTTCCCAACGGGGCACTTGGGTCCCTCATCGAGAAAAATAGATGACACTGTGCATTTTCTTGCAACGTGTAAAGATCTACGTCGGCCCTGCCGAATCTCTCCCATATCTGGGCAACCACCAAGGGATGTAGTCTCCACTCCTGAGGAACAGCCCCCCACCCCCTGGATAGCAGATCTGCACTTGAGTTGAGGCAACTGGGAACATGCATCGCCTGAAGTGAGAGCAAATGCGCACTGCTCCACAGTAACAGGGAGCTGCCTGTTGATGTACTGTATGCCACTGTTGTCGGAACTGACCTGCACATGCCGCCCGACAAATATGTGGGGCAGAGCATGTGAGCGGAGTTCAGCGGTTGGAAATCCTGCACACCGCTCTGGTGCTCCATGTCCTTTCCTACCACTCTGCTAAAAAACGCTTTGAGCTCACAGGAAAAAAAACTCCCACTCCAACTTCCCTCCATTCATTAAAATCACAATTTAACCAACACCCATCTATTTTTGTGAATACCTGGACCTACCAATTGTTTTTTAAGTATTGAAACCAAACCATATGGATTTGAATGAAAAGTATTTGAATAAACATGAAAAGGTGAATGTAAGAAGCAAACATAATTTCAAATAGGCTACATGTCATATTACACAGCATATAAACACTCTTAATACGTCAGGAGCCAGACAGGGAGCCTAAAAAGGAATGAAAATGAATGATTTATGCGATGTTATTTAAATTATTTCAAGGCTTAGCCTACAAAGAAATACATTTGAAGCATTTGCGAGTGCGACACAATAGGCTGGCAGGGACATAAAGAGTTCAGCATTAAAAACAACAACATTTTGTTGTATTAAATCATTATATAGTCTATACATTGCACATATAGGCTGTGACTTACTTAGAATTCAATACAAATTAAACGAAAAATGACTTATTAGTGCCTTTGAATTCATTTTTAGAATTCATTTTTAGGAACACGAGTTTGGCCAGTCTGTGGCTTCAGGCTCATGCGATGGTGCCTGGAGAGCAGGCCAGCAGTGGAGAACATCCTCTCCACACTTGCAGAGCCACTGGGGATGCTAAACACCCTTTTGGCCAGTCTTACCAGGCTGGGCAGAGATGCAGAGTTTTATTTTCTTTTTTTCTACAAGTAGGCCTAAAAGTTTTTAGGCAAAATAACCCAATCAAAACAGAAAGCTCCTTGAACGTGGGAATATGCCAGGCCTATTGGGCAAAAAAATCAATTATGGCCTATTGTACAGATAATAGAACTAAAATGAACGAAACGTTTAAGAGATCTGATTTGTAGTTTTAAAATACTTTGCTACAATGACACACTTAGTTATCTACCCACCTCGTTTCTTTCTTTTATCATGTCCACGTAGTAAGTACACCATCATGCTTGTGGGATAAGTGTATTTTCAGATTCCACAATGATTATTTAGTTGTGGACACTACATCACCGCACTCCCTCTCTTGCTCTTGGTCCTCATCTGTGTAAGTCACCTTGATTCAGCACCTGTGTATTTTATCAGTTTATTTCTGAAAATATTTAGCGAACTACATGACAGTAGCTAAAGCAAGGGGCTATAGCAGCACACATGTAGGATACAAATGCATGCTGGGGTGGGCATGCCCTAAGCTCGTGAAGTGATGCTCCACCCTTTGGGTATCTTGCTCCAAGCTCCAGTCAAAGTGGGCACGCTCAACACCTCGCTACACTCCGCTCACATACTCTGGTGAGAGGTGCCTGAGAGCTAAGTACGACGTCAGAAGTTCCAGGTAATTGATATGCCAAGCTGTGACACCGTCCATAGTAACCGAATTGAGTAACTCTCGCACAGCGCGCCCCACACGTCTATTGTGACCACCTTGCGGGACAACACCTGGCACCCTGCGACAGGCTGGATGTGTGCGACACTGCTTGTTCCCTTGACTCTGCTGCTATTAGCCAATCGTCCAGATAGGCCTTGTCAAGCACAATTGTAGATCCTTCAACCGAAGTCGCGAAAGTGCGACTCCCAATAGTATGTTGTACCGAAGTTGAAGGGAACACTGAAAGGGAACCATGTGTTTGATGTGTATGCTACCGTTCCATTCATTCCATTCCAGCCCATTACTATGATCCCGTCCTTTGATTTAAAGTGCCACCACGTGACTGTTGAAGGCCCTTACCCTTTTGAGAATGATGATTCCTTCCTGATTGTGTTCATTGGTGATGATGTCAAACATGTTGCCTCCGTCCCCCGGTACGATGTTGTACTCTACTTCAGCGTTCTTCCCGATGTCCAAGTCATGAGCTTTGATTCTTCCCACAGCAGAACCCACTAGAGAGGACTCAGGGACTCTCAGGTGAAAGAAACCTTACAGACAAAAACAAACAAATAGATTGATCTAGACTCTAGTTCATTTTCAACTTCTGGCATTGTATTGGTCTTTTGTTCAGTGTGTCCCTAAATGGTTTGGAAGTGAGCAGCACAGCAACAGCATCTGTTAATTGCCATTGGTGGCATGGTAATTATTTGTGCAATACAACAAGAGAAAGGGAGGGAGAGCAGCAGACATAAAGAATAGACCGACGACATCACCCCTGGTCTGAACCTTTGTGCTGTAACATCATTTTGGAAATATCATAGTATTTTCACAGAGTGGAGTGACTGCCTGCCTAAGTAGGCTGTCGTAAAAGGCATATCAAAAATACCCAGAGACCAGAGCAGCATACTCAGTCACAATTGCATGTTTGCATTATTCCCTTAACCTTTCATATTCAGTTACAGGGTTTTGGAGAGTGATCTTAAATATATGTATAAAGGCTATATTCATAAATATGCATATTCAAAGTTGTTGTATTGACCAATGTTGTTCAAATATGCTGACTTTTGATTTTCATAGATCAATAAATGAATGAATAACAAAATCTTACACAATGACACAATATGCATGTTTGGCCTGCCTCCTGTATCTTACTTTTTGCACTGATTAACTATTTAAATGAATTGATTTGTTTGTTGGCTTAAAATAAATACTTAATTCCAGCTATTTTAATTACAGGCATCAGCTCCCATTTCAGTTGAACAACACTGCAACTGAAAACATAGAAACTCCCTTTAACAATTGAATAACTAATTAATGAAAGGTAAATACCGAAGTCTGTTTAAGTGAATGTGGCAAAGTACTAAGCTACAAGTAAATAATATATAGTAAGAAATGCAAAGAACATAGACATCTGCCCTGAGGGCATCAGCATCACACTACCAGTCAAAAGTTTGGACACACCTACTCATTCAAGGGTTTTTCTTTATTTGTACTATTTTCTACATTGTAGAATAATAGTGAAGACATCTAAACTATGAAATAACACATGTGGAATCATGTAGTTACCATAAAAGTGTTAAAGAAATCAAAATATATTTTATATTTGAGATTCTTCAAATAGACACCCTTACCCTTGATGACAGCTTTGCACACTCTTGGCATTCTCTCAACCAGCTTCATGAGGTAGTCACTTGGAATGATTTTCAATTAACAGGTGTGCCTTCTCAAAAGTTAATTTGTGGAATTTATTTCCTTCTTAATGTGTTTCAGCCAATCAGTTGTGTTGTGACAAGGTAGGGGGGTATACAGAATATAGCCCTATTTGGTAAAATACCATATCCATATTATGGCAAGAACAGCTCAAATATGCAAAGAGAAACGACAGTCCATCATTAGTTTAAGACATGAAGGTCAGTCAATACGGAACATTTCAAGAACTTTGATGGCAAAAGCCATCAAGCGCTATGATGAAACTGGCTCCCATGAGGACCGCCACAGGAATGGAAGACCCAGAGTTACCTCTGCTGCAGAATATAAGTTCATTAGAGTTACCAGCCTCAGAAATTGCTGCCCAAATAAATGCTTCACAGAGTTCAAGTCACAGACACATCTCAACATCAACTGTTTAGAGGGGACTGTGTGAATCAGGCCTTTATGGTTGAATGTCTGCAAAGAAACCACTACTAAAAGACACCAATAAGAAGAAGAGACCTGCTTGGGTCAAGAAACATGAGCAATGGACATTAGACCGGTGGAAATGTGTTCTTTGGAAATTTTAGTTTCCAACCGCTGTGTCTTTGTGAGACGCGGTGTGGGTGAACGGATGATCTCCGCATGTGTATTTCTCACCGTAAAGAATGGAGGAGGAGGTGTTATGGTGTGGGGGTGCTTTGCTGGTGACACTGTCTGTGATTTATTTAGAATCCATGGCACACTTAACCAGCATGGCTGCCACAGCATTTTGCAGCGACACGCCATTCCATTTGGTTTGGCTTAGTGGGACTATCACAGTGACCCAACACACCTCCAGGCTGTGTAAGGGCTATTTTACCAAGAAGGAGAGTGATGGAGTGCTGCATCAGATGACCTGGCCTCCACAATCCCCCAATGCCAACCCAGTTTAGATTGTTTAGGATGAGTCGGACCGCAGAGTGAAGTAAAAGCAGCCAACAGGTGCTCAGCATATGTGGGAACTCCTTCAAGACTGTTGGAAAAGCATTCCAGGTGAAGCTGGTTGAGAGAATGCCAATAGTGTGCAAAGCTGTCATCAAGGCAAAGGGTGGCTATTTGAAGAATCTCAAATGTAAAATGTAGTTTGATTTGTCTTTTCGTGGTTACTACATGATTCCATATGTGTTATTTAATAGTTTTGATGTCTTCACTATTGTTCTACAATGTAGAAAATAGTAAAAAATAAAGAAAAACCCTTAAATGAGTAGGTGTGTCCAAACTTTTGACTGGTACTGTATAACCAATTATTCAATAAAAAAAATGAAACAGGAATATTAAAACCGATATTATCAACATGCTTATTTAACAGAGTTTAAAATAAACGTCATACACAGAACAGCACCATCCCTCTCCCTCTCTCTCTCTCTCACTTACTTTTGGAAAACCTTGGTGGGTTGTCGTTGACGTCACTGAGGGTGATGTTGATGGTAGTGGTCCCAGCCAGACCTCCCAGCTGACCTCCCATATCCTTGGCCTGGATAAGTACCTGGTACTGCTCCTTCACCTCGCGGTCCATGTTCGGCAAGGCCGTCCTTATTATACCTAATGGCAACATGGTATCTTTAGAACAGGTCAAATTGACATCTGACATCAAGGCACTATTATGCACATAAGTTGTGCAGTCCGAATAGGAGATAGGTGGAAGCAAGATAATAGAGAAGGGACAAGGTGAGTGTTAACGTGTTCTGAAGGATGGCTGATGGCTGCTGTATGATGCGTCCTTTTTGATGCCCTCTTTTTTTGCTAGATAGTTAAAATGTACAAATTACCTGTCTAGTACACTGTAAAAAAAAATTTGTTGAGTAAACTTTAAAAAGTTTGTTACCCTGCCGCCTTAAAATGTTAAGTCAAGTCCAATCTAAAGTTACTTCAACCTAGTATAGTAAGTGAAACTGACACATTTCGATTTAATCACTTGTTGAGTGAACGTGATACTTTTAGTCAAAAGTAACATTCTTGTAAAATTCTTACTATGAGCACACTTGAGAATCAACCTTATCTATTACCATATTTATTACTGAAAACATGTATTCACACACCAGCAAAATAAGAGTAGGATTAGGTTATTCATCTGTGGCCAATCTCTGTCATACCTACAGATTTGGTACCGAGCAGAACCATGCAAGCTCATATGTGTACCTCTGAAGGTACAGTGCCAGTATTCATCCCCCTTGGCGTTTTTTATATTTTGTTGCATTACAACCTGTAATTTAAATGGATTTTTATTTGGATTTCATGCAATGGACATACACAAAATAGTCAAAATTGGTGAAGTGAAATGAAAACAATTTCTTGTTGTATTCACCCCCTCCCTTTGCTATGAAGCCTCTAAATAAGATCTGGTGCAACCAATTACCTTCAGAAGTCACATAATTAATTAAATAAAGTCCACCTGTGTGCAATCTAAGTGTCACATGATCTGTCACATGATCTCAGCATATATACACCTGTTCTGAAAGGCCCCAGAGTCTGCCACACAACTAAGCAAGGGGCATCACCAAGCAAGCGGCACCATGAAGACCAAGGAGCTCTCCAAACAGGTCAGGGATAATGTTATGGAGAAGTACAGATCAGGGTTGGGTTAGAAAAAAATATCAGAAACTTTGAACATCCCACGGAGCACCATTAAATCCATTATTAAAAAATTGAAAGAATAACAACAAACCTGAATAATTATGCATGCTCGTTTTCAGTTTTTTTTTGTCTTATTTCTTTTTGTTTCACAATAACAAATATTTTGCATCTTCAAAGTGGTAGGCATGTTGTGTAAATCAAATGATACAAACCCCCAAGGTTGTAAGGCAACAAAATGGGAAAAATGCCAAGGGGGTGAATACTTTCGCAAGCCACTGTACCTTACGTGTACATTTTACCTATTTGTACACCAGGGAACAAAACTGTACCCTAACTGTACAGTACATTTTTGTAAATGTACTTTTCAAAATACAGTTCAGTTGTAAAAATACAATATAAGTCGTATATTTACTGTATTTTTACCGCAACTACGTAACCGGTAATGTATTTCACAATTATAAATCATTTTTAAAGATGTGTGCCGTAAGCACATCTGAAATATCCTATAATAATAACTGTAATTGCAAGGCATATTAAGATCATTTACAGGACGGTCCAAAAAGTAACCAAGTATATTGCAATTGACAGTAAATATACAGCAAAACAGTAATACAGTACTTATTTACCATACAATTATCAGTATCATAAAATCTATAGCAATTGCTAACAGTGTAGCTTTGTTAGCACAACAAAAAACAAACAGTTGAAGCACATTGATTTGACTAAAAGTATCAAGTTTATGCAACAAGTCATTAAAGGCAGCAGGATAACATACTTTTTTGTAGAATTTTTTTTTTCTCACAATTAACAATTTCTGTATTTTTCAGTTGTGTTGACTTTGGAAAATGAACTGAACAACTAAAAGGCTAAATTACTTTTTAGAGTGTAGCAGCCCCATTAGAAAGAGCCTATACTTAGAGGTGCATTAATGTGCCTGCAGTGAAGGCTGTGATATATAGAAATAGAGGTCATTTCACCAAGTGGACATACTTGACATTCAATACTGAACTAAGTGAGGCTTTATAATGACTCGCCAGAGGATCTGAGGGACCTTGAGATCAGAACAAATACAGCCGAGTAATGGCCACGTCAGCTAGGAGGATGTCAGCGTGAAAGAAGGGATAGAAATGGGGCAAGATGTACATTTCCTCTTCTCTTATTCCCCCATTCACAATATGAATAGGATGGATTTCACATTTGATCCTCAACTCCTGTGTTCTGCAAGTGCAACAAAGGATGTTTTTTTTTTGACATTCTTCTCATCTCTCTAACAGGGAGGGATGATGCTGTGAAGTGCATGGTGATTAAGGCATGTGATTCTCTCCCCCACTTTCCCCTTTTTCGTTTCTCTCTCCTGCTTGTTTGTTCAGCTGCGTTGATGTATGTAGTGGCAGGATCAGCATGGTAAACATTTGTGTTAACAGTTGGATTTTTTCGCCATCAGGTTTGAAATACAGTCACAGTGTGTGTTCTGTATACTCTCCAGGGTGGAAAGGCGTAATCTGTGATAGATTCTCCCCCTTCCCTTTTTCCCTGTGATATCACGTTGGAAATGGTTATCATGATCTATTTCCTTGTATTTTTTCCCACCCTTTTCTTTCTTTTGCACACTTTGAACTGTGTTATCATTGTGGAGATTGTGCAAAAAGATCAAACCTTTTTCATGGGAAGCTCTGTTTGAGCATGAATGCATACAGAACCGATTCAACCAAGACTCCTGAGGATATAGTTTTTTTCCTGTGATATGCATTCATTTTCTTTCAGTTGCTTTCAAATTAAAATACATAATACCAATCTAAATTATAACACAGCCAATTAGACTTTTGAACACACTGATAGAAGTAGAAACTGTATCGACCATTAGGCTACAGCAAATACATATGGTAAGAGGGTTGTAGGGTTCTCGACAGTTAGCTGTCTATTATAAGACTGAGACTCACTGGCCCAGGCTGGCTCCCAGATACACATGACAACTGGAGCGTACAGGGTCGGAGAGGTGCTGATCCTTTGACACGGTCAAAGATCTCAAGCCACAACCATTACTACTGCAGTCACTACCACTAGCACTACCACTACTACTATTTCACAACAAAACATACTTTAAGAAAAGCAAGCACACACATTTTCTGTAGGAAATGTCCTTTTCTAGTTTAGTTTACATTTTCACAGAGGACAAAGTAATGTGCACTGCACGCATATTGAATTTAATTGCAGTTCCTTCAGAAAGCATTCACACCCTTTAACTTTTTCCACGTTGTTGTGTTACAAAGTGGGCTTAAAATTGATTTGTCCTTTTTTTGTCAATGATCTACACAAAATACTCTGTATTGTCAAAGTAGAAGAAAAATAAAATAAAAACTGATTTAACCCCTTTTTTTTGGGTAGGCACAAAACTACCTTCATACTGTAATTCCATTCATTTTCTAAACTGGTACCGGTTACATTCAGACAAGTCCTGTGACACTTGTGGAGGTCATAGAGTAAAACAGTGAACGCCATCGTGTTTGGGACAATCTCCCCTTTCCACCGGAGGGTCACATTAGTTTGTAACCCAAACGGTTTGGACGCTACAAACAGAAGTTGGCACATAGACGGTACCAACTTCAGACGAGTCCCTTGGGACTTGTGTAGGCCAAACCGTTCAGATGCTACTGACGTTTTCGTGAGAAGACTGATTTTTGGGATGTCTCATAGTCTGACAAACACTGCTGTAGCTTGGCCACTTTCCACTGCAGATGTTAAAGTCCGCCACAGGCAGATGAGGTGGATTGAGACAAAGCCCATGCAAAATAACAGAGATCTCTAGCTTAAACTGATGGATTTTTATGGGGATTTTTTTATTACGTTACTTAGATTGCCGCACCGTTGCATTAATAGACTCTAGGGGGTTCAACTCTGTAACTGTTTCAAAGTCACCATTGGACTCATGGTGAAATCCCTGAGCGGTTTCCTTCCTCTCTAGTAACGGAGTTAGGAAGGACGGCTGTGTCTTTGTAGTGACTGAGTGTGTTGATACACCATCCAAAGTGTAATTAACAACTTCCCCATGCTCAAAGGGATATTCAATGTCTGCTTTTTTTTTACCCATCTACCAATAGGTGTCCTTCTCTGCGAGGCATTGGAAAACCACCCTGATCTTTATGGTTCAAATTCACTGCTCGACTGAGAGACCTTACAGATAATTGTATGTGTGGTGTACAGAGATGAGGTAGTCATTCAAATAGGTCAGTGAGAAAAAATCTCAATTTAATCAATTTTAAATTCAGGCTATAACACAAAGAAATGTGGAAAAAGTCAAGGGGTGGGAATACTTTCTGAAGGCACTGTTTATGACTATTCAAGCTACAGAATGTTATTACCTGCTGTCATACAATTTCCAAAAATGGAGGTGTGTGAAATGTAATTTATAAGCGATATCACTGATTGTGTTTCCAGCCTTAGCAAATAAGTTAAGAAAGGGTACAAAGTCCACTTTCTGTATAGCAATAGCTAGGTTTCCAACCAATTGATGACATATTTTCATGCAAATATTCTCAAATCAGCATAAAGAAATATGCACATTTTCCGACCAGTGCTGTGTCTCCACCAAACGGACTCCACCAAACGTAGTGCACACAAAATGTATTATTTCACTTAAGTTTTCATATAACTAATAAAAATCTAAAGTTCAACTCTATCAATAGTTTTGTCACAATAACTGTTGCGTTAAATAGAAAATGTGCCTACTCTGGTCTTGGCACGTACGCTCTAGCCAACAGCTCGCAGATACAGTGCGGGTAGGCTGTGGTCTGCAACCTTGTCTCAGAGCATTTCACATTATTCTGTATGTAAATCCGGGACACTCCATTTAGTATGATATGTTATGTTTGCATGGTATGTATTAATCTGTGGATGTCCATCACCCATTTTGTATAATTATATGTTATGAATTTGCAAAACGTACAATATATTATGAATTCGCAACACATACTATATGTTATGAATTTTCAAAACGTTTGGTATGTTACGAATTCTAGCTAGGTGGCTAATATTAGCTAGCTGGCTTATGTTAACTAGGCTAGGTGTTAGGGGTTTAGGTTATGTTTAAGTTTAGGAGTTAGGTTAAAGGGTTAAGGTTAGGGTTAGCTAAAAGGGTTAGGGTTAGGGTTAGGGGAAGCGTTAGCTAACGTGCTAAGTAGTTGCAAAGTAGCTAAAAAGTAGTAAGTAGTTGAAAAGCTGCTAATTAGTTCAGATGCTAAAGTAGTCCGTGATGAGATTTGAACTTGCAACCTTTGGGTTGATAGATGGTCGCTTTATACATCCACCCACCCCGCATTAAGTAATCATACCAAACGTAACATATCATACCAATTTGAATGTCCAGGTTTTATATTTACTATGTAACGGTCTACTCTATGAGACCAGGCTGGCTGTGCAGTTTGGCTAGTCTACATGATGAGATTATTATGGATAAGAGCGAGAATATTTTTTGGGGCCAAACAGCAGTCACGCATCGATCAGCATATTTATATATATATATATATATATATATATCATATATATATATATATATATATATATATATATATATATATATATATATACAGTGGGGAGAACAAGTATTTGATACACTGCCGATTTTGCAGGTTTTCCTACTTACAAAGCATGTAGAGGTCTGTAATTTTTATCATAGGTACACTTCAACTGTGAGAGACGGAATCTAAAACAAAAATCCAGAAAATCACATTGTATGATTTTTAAGTAATTAATTTGCATTTTATTTCATGACATAAGTATTTGATACATCAGAAAAGCAGAACTTAATATTTGGGACAGAAACCTTTGTTTGCAATTACAGAGATCATAGGTTTCCTGTAGGTCTTGACCAGGTTTGCACACACTGCAGCAGGGATTTTGGCCCACTCCTCCATACAGACCTTCTCCAGATCCTTCAGGTTTTGGGGCTGTCGCTGGGCAACACAGACTTTCAGCTCCCTCCAAAGATTTTCTATTGGGTTCAGGTCTGGAGACTGGCTAGGCCACTCCAGGACCTTGAGATGCTTCTTACGGAGCCACTCCTTAGTTGCCCCGGCTGTGTGTTTCGGGTCGTTGTCATGCTGGAAGACCCAGCCACGACCCATCTTCAATGCTCTTACTGAGGGAAGGAGGTTGTTGGCCAAGATCTCGCGATACATGGCCCCATCCATCCTCCCCTCAATACGGTGCAGTCGTCCTGTCCCCTTTGCAGAAAATCATCCCCAAAGAATGATGTTTCTACCTCCATGCTTCACGGTTGGGATGGTGTTCTTGGGGTTGTACTCATCCTTCTTCTTCCTCCAAACACGGCGAGTGGAGTTTAGACCAAAAAGCTCTATTTTTGTCTCATCAGACCACATGACCTTCTCCCATTCCTCCTCTGGATCATCCAGATGGTCATTGGCAAACTTCAGACGGACCTGGACATGCGCTGGCTTGAGCAGGGGGACCTTGCGTATCGCTGCAGGATTTTAATCCATGACGGTGTAGTGTGTTACTAATGGTTTTCTTTGAGACTGTGGTCCCAGCTCCCTTCAGGTCATTGACCAGGTCCTGCTGTGTGGTTCTGGGCTGATCCCTCACCTTCCTCATGATCATTGATGCCCCACGAGGTGAGATCTTGCATGGAGGGTGATTGACCGTCATCTTGAACTTCTTCCATTTTCTAATAATTGCGCCAACAGTTGTTGCCTTCTCACCAAGCTGCTTGCCTATTGTCCTGTAGCCCATCCCAGCCTTGTGCAGGTCTACAATTTTATCCCTGATGTCCTTACACAGCTCTCTGGTCTTGGCCATTGTGGAGAGGTTGGAGTCTGTTTGATTGAGTATGTGGACAGGTGCAGTTAATACAGGTAATGAGTGGAGAACGGGAGGGCTTCTTAAAGAAAAACTAACAGGTCTGTGAGAGCCGGAATTCTTACTGGTTGGTAGGTGACCAAATACTTATGTCATGCAATAAAATGCAAATTAATTACTTAAAAATCATACAATGTGATTTTCTGGATTTTTGTTTTAGATTCCGACTCTCACAGTTACAAACCTCTACATGCTTTGTAATTAGGAAAACCTGCAAAATCGGCAGTGTATCAAATACTTGTTCTCCCCATATATATATATATATATATATATATATATATATATATATATATATATATATATATATATATATATATATATATACACTGCTCAAAAAAATAAAGGGAACACTTAAACAACACAATGTAACTCCAAGTCAATCACACTTCTGTGAAATCAAACTGTCCACTTAGGAAGCAACACTGATTGACAATACATTTCACATATAATAATATATAATATATAATATGCCATTTAGCAGACGCTTTTATCCAAAGCGACTTACAGTCAAGTGTGCATATATTTTTACGTATGGGTGGTCCCGGGGATCGAACCCACTACCCTGGCGTTACAAGCGCCATGCTCAACCAATTGAGCTACAGAGGACCACATGCTGTTGTGCAAATGGAATAGACAACAGGTGGAAATTATAGGCAATTAGCAAGACACCCCCAATAAAGGACTGGTTTTGCAGGTGGTGACCACCGACCACTTCTCAGTTCCTATGCTTCCTGGCTGATGTTTTGGTCACTTTTGAATGCTAGCGGTGCTTTCACTCTAGTGGTAGCATGAGACGGAGTCTATAAACCACACAAGTGGCTCAGGTAGTGCAGCTCATCCAGGATGGCACATCAATGCGAGCTGTGGCAAGAAGGTTTGCTGTGTCTGTCAGCGTAGTGTCCAGAGCATGGAGGCGCTACCAGGAGACAGGCCAGTACATCAGGAGACGTGGAGGAGGCCGTAGGAGGGCAACAACCCAGCAGCAGGACTGCTACCTCCGCCTTTGTGCAAGGCGGAGCAGGAGGAGCACTGCCAGAGCCCTGCAAAATGACCTCCAGCAGGCCACAAATGTGCATGTGTCTGCTCAAACGGTCAGAAACAGACTCCATGAGGGTGGTATGAGGGCCCGACGTCCACAGGTGGGGGGTTGTGCTTACAGCCCAACACCGTGCAGGACGTTTGGCATTTGCCAGAGAACACCAAGATTGGCAAATTCGCCACTGGCGCCCTGTGCTCTTCACAGATGAAAGCAGGTTCACACTGAGCACGTGACAGATGTGACAGAGTCTGGAGATGCCGTGGAGAACGTTCTGCTGCCTGCAACATCCTCCAGCATGACCGGTTTGGCGGTGGGTCAGTCATGGTGTGGGGTGGCATTTCTTTGGGGGGCCGCACAGCCCTCCATGTGCTCGCCAGAGGTAGCCTGACTGCCATTAGGTACCGAGATGAGATCCTCAGACCCCTTGTGAGATCATATGCTGGTGCGTTTGGCCGTGGGTTCCTCCTAATGCAAAACAATGCTAGACCTCATGTGGCTGGAGTGTGTCAGCAGTTCCTGCAAGAGGAAGGCATTGATGCTATGGACTGGCCCGCCCGTTCCCCAGACCTGATTCCAATTGAGCACATCTGGGACATCATGTCTCGCTCCATCCACCAACGCCACGTTGCACCACAGACTGTCCAGGAGTTGGCAGATGCTTTAGTCCAGGTCTGGGAGGAGATCCCTCAGGAGACCATCCGCCACCTCATCAGGAGCATGCCCAGGCGTTGTAGTGAGGTCATATAGGCACGTGGAGGCCACACACACTACTGAGCCTCATTTTGACTAGTTTTAAGGACATTACATCAAAGTTGGATCAGCCTGTAGTGTGGTTTTCCACTTTAATTTTGAGGGTGACTCCAAATCCAGACCTCCATGGGTTGATAAATTTGATTTCCATTGATAATTTTTGTGTGATTTTGTTGTCAGCACATTCAACTATGTAAAGAAAAAAGTATTTAATAAGATTATTTCATTCATTCAGATCTAGGATGTGTTATTTTAGTGTTCCCTTAATTTTTTTGAGCAATGATATATATATATATATATATATATATATATATATATATATATATATATATATATATATATATATATATGATATAATTGTGCCGGAGGGGGTGGCTGCCTTTTTACCTTCTCCTAACCAACTGCGCTATTTTGTTAAAGTTGTTGCTACTGTCTCTTATGACCGAAAAGAGCTTCTGGACATCAGAACAGCGATTACTCACCTCAAACTGGACAAAGATTTTTTCTTTAATGAGTCCGACGCGAAGGATATACTGCTTCCCGGAGACCAGGCCCAAATCCCCGTCATTCGCGTGAAGAAAAGACGGAGATACAGGGGGCTTAGGTTGGGTGCCTAGTGAGAATTCGTAGGCGAGTGAGCAATCACTGGAATGTGCAATCACTGGAAAACAAACTGGATGAACTATGGTCGAGACTATCCTACTAACGGGACATTAAACACTGTAATGTCTTATCTTTCACTGAGTCGTGGCTGAACGACGACACGGATAATATAGAGCTGGCTGGGTTTTCCATGCATCGGCAGGACAGAGCAGCTACGTCTGTGTCTATTTGTCAATAACAGCTGGTGTGCAATGTTTAATATTAAAGTATTTTCAAGGTATTGCTCGCCTGAGGTAGTGTACCTCATGATAAGCTGTAGACCACACTATCTACCATGAGAGTTCTCGTAGCAGTCTATTCATAGCAATTTATTTACCACCACAAACTGATGCTGGCACTAAGACCGCACTCAACAAGCTGTATAAGGCCATAAGCAAACAAGAAAATGCTCATCCAGAAGCAGCACTCCTAGTGGCTGGGGACTTTAATGCAGGCAAACATAAATCAGTTTTACCTAATTTCTACCAGCATGTCACATGTGCAACCAGAGGAAAAAAAACTCTGGACCAGATGAAGGGATGCTACGCCACAGGACTGTTTTGCTAGCGCAGACTGGAATATGTTACGTGATTCATCCAATGTCATTGAGGAGTATACACCTCATTCCCCGGCTTCATCAATAAGTGCATCGACGACGTCGTCCCCACAGTGACCGTACGTACATATCCCAACCAGAAGCCATGGATTACAGGCAACATCCGCACCGAGCTAAAGCCTAGAGCTGCCGCTTTCAAGGAGTGGGACACTAATCCGGACACTTATAAGAAATCCCGCTATGCCCTCAGACGAAACATCATACATTGTGTAATTATTTTACTTTTTTTTTTTTTTTTTTTTAATTTAGCAAATATTTTCTTAATTCTGTTTATTTAACTGCACTGTTGGTTAAGAGCTTGTAAGTAAGCATTTCACGGTAAGGTCTACACCTGTTGTATTCGGTGCATGTGACAAATAACATTTGATTTGATTTGATCATCATGTCACCAGAATAAGACCGTCAATATTTATTGGAAAGGAACATCAAGATCACCGTGCACTTTCACCAGCCTGTGAAGTTTTTCATAACCTATTTCATCTGTAGCCTAATAAACTGCATTGATTTGTAGTGGGAGGACCACACACCATTCATCGCTTGACTCCAAGTTTACTTCGATATGATGGTTATTATATAAATAATGGAGCATAAAGGTGTTTCCACCAGCAATTCTCACATAATTAATTTTATAGACACAAAAAGATCACACCATGTCGAACGAACAAATTAACTGTCAGCATTAATAAAGTTGCACCAAAATGTCCTGTTTCCATCACAGCTGTCATGTTTTTTTATTTTTTATATACAGTATGACTTTAAAAACTGTGGATGGAAATGTGGTTAGTGATAGAGATCAATTTCTCTGTCCACCATAAAGGAATGGAAGCTATAACTTGTCACTGTTTCTAATCCATTGCCCTGGCCAGCAACAATGTAATCAAATCAAGTTATCTCACTCATTTGTTTAATCGGATCGATAATCTATAATTAAATTAAAGACAACACTTTGTCAATACTAATGTGCAGAGTTAGAATATATGCCCACATATTAGATTAATACAATTACAAAACTTGGCATTTGGAAACTTTTTTGGAGAGGTAAGCTATATTTTTTCTTCTTCTATTTGACAGATAGTTACCCTGCCTTTTTGTCATTTCAAAGAAAGCTGGATAATAGTTAACACAATCCCAAACAAAACAGCATTCAACATCGACCAACAAATGGGTCCTCTGTGGCTCAGTTGGTAGAGCATGGTGCTTCCCAGGACCACATGTACATAAAAACTGTAAGTCGCTTTGGATAAAAGTGTCTGTTAAATGGCATATACAATTATGTAAACAGTAACAACAAAAAGTACCAAATTAGACCCATTTCTGACTGATGTTGCCCATCTTATTTACCTGTCTTGGGATCAACAGAGAAGTATGGCTGGCCATGGAGGATGCTATAGACCACTCTGGCACTGTTTCCATAGGTAGGGTCATCTGCATCTGTGGCTGTCACCTGCATCACATAGGTCCCTGTAAAACATACACATACATTTGTAACATTCAGATGGGGTCATTTTTTATGGAATAGTTTTCATCCAGTTTAGCAGCTTTTGCCACCATGTATGCCTCCCAAATGGCACTCTATTCCCAATAAAGTGCACTACTTTTGAGCAGGGCTCAGGTCAAAAGTAGTGCACTATGTAGCGAATAGGGAGCCATTTGGGACAGAGTCACTTAGATTACAGTGTGACGAGTATATGATAGAAGATGAGTGTGCATCATTGGAACGTTGAATTATTCACTATGTGAAATATACATTTGCAAGTGGATGTTTAGCCAAAACATACATCAGGGGTAAAATGGCTGTTCAGACACGCATTCATTAGACATTGCCTCCATTATAGAAACAAAGAGCCATCCACAGCAGGAATAGGAAACATGGCAGCCATCCAAACTTCCTGCAGTACCAGGAACAGAGTAATTACTGGTTATAGAAGTATGGGCTCATCCTCTTTAATTACTGAAGCTTGAATCTAAAACACCAATTGCATTAATCCACCATCTCCACAGAAGCATGTAAACCTACCATCAAATCCAATGGCAATTATTGTATCTATAAGCTCAATAAAACCACTCCTGTGGCTAAATGAGATTTCTCTGTTTTATTCCATATGTACAGGCTGGGACTGTATAGTCTGCTTGGTGGACATCCAAGAGAAGCTACATGCACAAATGGCCATTGACACATGCTAATCTTTTAGTTGGCTGTAACAAGCCTTTATTAAACAGGCTTTGCGCTGTGAGCAGATGGTAACAATTGTATTAAAACATTAGGTGAGAGAGATTAAAGTGTTAATCCTTCCTAACAAAGCCCTGCACCACCCATCCGGGTGTCATGTAGCTGAGATGCTCTACAGGCTCTATTACTGCTGTGCCAATGCTAATGGTTAATCACTCATTTATAACTAGGCAGTTTGTGCTGGTTTATCAGCATGTGCTGTATTCGTGTTTTTGCTTGTGCGTTTTAGTGATGCAATCCTTTTATAAACAGCTCTATTTCCATAAAGCTTTCAAATACGAGTGCTTGGTTTAAAATGGGTTAATAATAGCTAAACAAAGCTATGCACCACTTTTTAACTTGGCTCATTCCAGTTTCTTGATGTTCTTTGAAAATAAAAATACAGTATTCATCGTAATTGGTGTTTTGAATCCACGCCCATCTCCCTAAGGAAGGCCTATTAGTTCCATTCATTTCATTAATGTAATTAGCAGTGATTCCTATTTTTCTCAGGCACACGCTCCATCAATGCCCTATTGAACCATTTATCACACACACTGCAGACATTGTTGCCAACTATTTTCAGTGAAATCCGCTATTGGCTCCTTGATTTGTCACTAGAAGTTGGTAGATGACGTGTTGATTTTACAGCATGACGTCACAATCAGAACACAATCAGAACGATTGGGAACTATTTCACACTGGGAAGATTTTTACATGACACCGAACACCCCCTTCCCTTGTGCTTGTCTGCCTGTGTGTGTGCTGTTGCTGTGATTTCTGTTGCTCAGACAGCTTCTCCCACTCTTGTTTGCATCAGAGTTGAGTGGGAAAAGTCGCTAAATGCTATCAAAACCATAGAAACCCTCTGTGTCAAAACTCCCCAAAGGCAGCCTGAAAAGTAGTTGAATTTGTCGCTAGACTCTTTTACTAATAAATGTCCCTGGAGGGGTCTGAAAACTTGCTAAATATCGGACAAAGTCGCTAAATTGTCAACAGTGACTGCAGACTAATCTGAAAAGAATAATTATTCCAAAAGCATGCTCAATCCCTTATTTAAAGGTGCAATAACATTTGAATAGTTCACCTAATTTCAGTTTATGTGACAAAACAAGCAGTGTAGAGAATCATTGTACCATCCAAACCGCTGTGAAATATATTTTCAATAACCCAAAATATTGTATTTTCAGCTGTTTGAAGTTGGTGCACAAAACTGAAAGTAAAAGACGCGAAAACGAAACTTAAGAACGGGAAGCATAGAAATAGCGCACATAGAACAGATCTACTGCTTCTTAGACTTGCTTCCAATGAGAATGACAGATCTATAACACACATTTTCTATGTGAATTTGGTTGGGTCGCCCCAAAAGTAACATATTGCAGCTTTAAAGAAAATTGTTATTTCGCAGGCAGGTCCTAGATTCCAAACTCCTGATTTAATACTTGAGTAAAAGTAAAAATACATTAATAGAAAATGACTCAAGTAAAAGTGACAGTCACCCAGTAAATTACTACTTGAGTAATGGTCTAAAAGTCCTTGGTTTTAAATATACCTAAGTATCAAAAGTAAATGGAATTGCTAAAATATACTTAAGTATCAAAAGTAAAAGTAAAAGTATGAATAATAAAACATTCCTTATATTTAGCAAACCAGATGGCACAATTGTCTTAAAAATACAAATATATTATAGCCAGGGGCACACTCCAACACTCAGTAATCATTTACAAATGAAGCATTTGTGCAGTAGGGATGACGAGGGTTGTTCTCTTGATAAGTGTGTGAATTGGACCATTTTCTGTCCTGCTAAGCATTCAGAATGTAACGAGTACTTTTGGGTGTCAGGGAAAATGTATCGAGTAAAAAGTACATTATTTTATTTAGGAATATAGTGAAGTAAAAGTAAAAGTTGTCAAAAATGGAAATAGTAAAGTAAAGTACAGATACCCCCGAAAACTACTTAAGTAGTACTTTAAAGTATTTTTACTTAAGTACTTTACACCACTGATGCAAAGTATATTGAAAGTAGGTGCATCCACACAGGTGTTGTTCCTGAGTTACTTAAGCAATTGTCATCCCATCATGCTTAGGGTCATGCATAAAAATGCCCAGTTACCCATTATTTTAGCTACAATGGCTAGAAGAAGAGATCTCAGTGACTTTGAAAGAGTGGTCTCAAAGGAGCATAGGGGGTTTAAAGTGTGTGTGTCTCAGTCACCAGCAGTGGAGGCTCCTCAGAGGAGGAAGGGGAGGACCATCCTCCTCAGTGAATTTCATAAAAAAATATATTTATTTTTAATTTTTTAAACATTTAAAAAGTTATCATTTTTAGATAAAACTATACTAAATATAATCACGTCACCAAATAATTGATTCAAACATGCTATTTTGCAATGAAGGTAGGGCAGCACCATGGTGTAGCTGGAGGACAGCTAGCTTCCGTCCTCCTCTGGGTACATTGACTTCAATACAAAACCTAGGAGGCTCATGGTTCTCACCCCCTTCCATAGACTTACACAGTAATTATGACAACTTCCAGAGGACGTCCTCCAACCTATCAGAGGTCTTGCAGCATGAACTGACATGTTGTCCACCCAATCAAAGGATCAGAGAATGAATCTAGTACTGAAAGCATAAGCTACAGCTAGCACTGCAGTGCATAAAATGTGGTGAGTAGTGGACTCAAAGAGAGAAATAAGACAATTGTTGAACATTTTTGAACAAATTCATTTCTTCCAAAATGAAGGAGAAGCAAAAGAGAGATTTCATTATTTTATTTTTTCACTTACTTAGCTAGCAAATGCAGCTAGCTAGTTTAGCCTACTCAAACACCCTGCTCAAACAGAGGGATGGTATGTTTAGCTAGCTGGCGATGACTATCCAACACAATGCTGGAACTCTTCCAAGTTAAGGTAAGCTTTTGGTTTTACTAATTTATTGCCACCGGGGCCCGCCGGTGTAACTGCTTACTGACTGTACACTGTAACTTTACTGCATAATTGTAGTGGGTTTACTAACGCATTAGTTATATTAGCTATGTTGACTATGAAGTTACTTTAGCTAATATAGTGACAACGATGTAGGCTATATGTAGCAGTTATAATATAGTTTGGCTTGAATAGGTTTTTTCGCCTGGTCACATACAGCTGATGTGTTGTGCATAGAAATCCACAAGCGAATGGACAAGATGAGAGGAGGAGAGCGCATAGATGTGAGAAGGAATACAATGTGGCTGCTATGAAAGTGAACTGTGTTTACGCGTGATCAGGAGTGTATTCATTCCGCCGATTCTGTTGAAAATCCTTTCTTAAATGGAAGCAAACAGAACCAAACGGGGATGAACATACCTGAATTTTTCAATAGAAACTCTCATTTGCAACTCTTGGACCAATGATTACACCCTATATCAGCTAGATGCAGCCAAGAGTGTGGAAGGCGGTATTGAATGTGTCAATGTCTGACCTGTGTGCACCTACGTTGTAAACTGTCATTCATAGGCTAGGTTGTAGCAACCTCATGATGGGTATAGGGAAAATTAGAGTGTAATCTATTAGCCTGAAATCAAATAAAATAAAATGTTGTGCCGAATACAACAGGTGTAGACCTTACAGTGAAATGCTTACTTACGAGCCTTTAACCAACAAAGCAGTTTTAAGAAAAAATAAGTGTTAAGAAAGTATTTACTAAATAAACTGAAGTAAACAATAAATAAATACAAATGAAAAATAACAAATAATTAAAGAACAACAATAAAATAACAGTAACGAGGCTATATACCGGGGGTACCGGTACAGAGTCAATGTGCGGGGACACAGGTTGGTCGAGGTAATTGAGGTAATATGTACATGGTAGAGGTAAAGTTACTATGCATAGGGGGGGGGATCAATGCAAATAGTCTGGGTAGCCATTTGGTTAGCTGTTCAGGAGTCTTATGTCTTGGGGGTAGAAGCTGTTAAGAACCCTTTTGGACCTAGACTTGGCGCTCCAGTACTGCTTGCCGTGCGGTAGCAGAGAGAACAGTCTATGACTAGGGTGGCTTTGGCAATTTTTAGGGCCTTCTTCTGACACCGCCTGGTATATAGGTCCTGGATGGCAGGAAGCTTGGACCCAGTGACGTACTGGGCCGTACGCACTACCCTCTGTAGTGACTTGCGGTCGGAGGCCGAGCAGTTGCCATACCAGGCGGCGATGCAACCAGTCAGGATGCTCTCGATGGTGCAGCTGTATAACTTTTTGAGGATCTGAGGACCCATGCCAAATCTTTTCTGTCTCCTGAGGGGGAATAGGCATTGTTACATTGAACTGGTTGAATGGAATATGAATGACAGTCATCCAATACGCTGTAATAGAACTAAGGCCATGCTCATTAAAAAATTAAATGGTTCTCCCTCATCTTAAATGGCATTGACTGCCACTGGTCACCAGATCTCAACCCAATTGAACACTTATGGGAGATTCTGGAGTGGCACCTGAGACAGTGTTTTACACCACCATCAACAAAACACCAATTGATGGAATTTCTCATGGAAGAATAGTGTCACATCCCTCCAATAGAGTTCCAGTCACTTGTAGAATCTATGCCAAGGCACATTGAAGCTATTCTTTTGGCTTGTGGTGGCCCAATGCCCTATTAAGACACTTTATGTTGGTTTTTCCTTTATGTTGGCAATTACCTGTACATTGACTGTACCCGGCTCCATTCAACATTTCTATCTGGTTTTTCTGTTCTCTTCGCCAGGGCTTCATTGCCATTCAGATCAAGAGGAGCCAATCTCAGAGTGAATTACCTTGATCTCCCTTCCCTGGGGGTGAGATCATAAAGACAAGCCTCGATCTGCAATGTACTCAGGCACGTTGTGCATAACTGGCTTGCTCGCTAAAACATCAAAATCTGTTGGGTTCTCTTTCTCCCTCCTGTTTACCTGTGGTTATAAAACTCCCTTTCTTACTATGTCTGGATCTAAAACTCAGTACAATACAGTGTTCTAAGAAATGCATCTATTTTCCTATGCCAAGTTAAAGGTGATACATGAAGTATTCTGTGATAATTTGCCTACGTTCCAAATGGCACCTTATTCTCTACATAGTGTACTACTTTTGACCAGAGCCCGTAGGTCTCTGGTCAAAAGAAGTACACTATATAGTGAATAGGCCACACAAAGTATTTTCTGATATTTCTTCTTACCTACAGGTGACATCTCAGGGACACTGGCTGTGTATGGGCCTTCCAGAAACTTTGGCTCATTGTCGTTGATGTCCTGGACTTTGATCACAAACTCTGATTCGGGCTCCAGGGGCCTGTTTGTGTCGATATCGACAGCCTGGGCGCGAAGGGTGTAGTAAGGCTTCACCTCCCTGTCAAGGCTTCTTAAGGCATGGATGTCCCCGGTCGTTGCATCGATGGTGAAAATGGAGCCGGCCCCTTCTCCCATGAGAGTGTACTTCACCTCGCTCTCGCCCTTATCCAGGTCAGTGTGCAGCTACAAGATAAGAGGAAAAGGACAGGTTCAGTCCAAACAATGATACTGCTAATGATTCATTGAGACCACTGGGGGAGAACAGTTTAATGTAAAGGCAGTTGATGAAGTGAGTCGATGGGACTCACTCCACTTCCTGACTACACTTACAAAATACAAAGAAAACCTCCCACATAGTAGGGTATGTGCTGCTAAGCCCACACACAAAATACACTGAGTGTACAAAACATTAAGAAATAAAGATTGAGTTCTGCCCCCAGCCTCCCTTCGTCGGGGCATGGACTCTACAAGGTGTCGAAAGTGACCCACAGGGATGCTGACCCATGTTGACTCCAATGCTTCCCACAGTTGTGTCAAGTTGGCTGGATGTCCTTTGGGTGGTGGACCATTCTTGATATGTTGAGCGTGAAAAACCCAGCAGCATTGCAGTTCTTGACACAAACCGGTGTGCCTGGCACCTGCTACCATACCCCTTTCAAAGGCACTTACATATTTTTTCTTGCCCATTCACCCTCTGAATGGCACACATACACAATCCATGTCTCAATTGTCTCAAGGCTTAAAAATACTTATTTAACCTGTCTCATCCCTTCATCTACACTGATTGAAGTGGATTTAACAGGTGACATCAATAAGGGATCATAGCTTTCACCTAGATTCACCTGGTCAGTCTATGTCTTGGAAATAGCAGGTGTTCTTCATGTTTTGTACACTCATTGTATACAAAGTAGTGTACGTTTTTGGCCCAGAGCTGGTAGAAAAGGTTAGGGATTTGGGATGTGCATATTACCTACATGATGGCTCTCCCAGCAATACAGATCTTAATTTGATCACCTTGTTGTTGCAGGAAACCTAGTATAGTAAGTGAAACTGACATATTTAGACTTAACGACATGTTGAGTGAACGTAACACTTTTGGTCAAAAGTAACATTCTTGTAAGATTCTTCAACGTGAGCACACTTCGCACTTGATCTCACAATCTCTTGGTTGCCAGTGACTTGAATTTCCTGCTATGCCACCAGGTCTGTGGGCATGGAAGAGATTGGCCACCTATTTATTGTAAAGAGTTCATTAAGTACTTTGCTAAAACACCTTTTAAAAAATCCCTGCTGCCTTAAAATGTTAAATCAAGTCCAATACAAGCATTTCACTACACCCGCAATAACTTCTGCTAAACACATGTATGTGACAAATACTATTTTATTTTTTTTGAATACGGATTTCGTGTTGCGTTAACTTCATCTAAAGTTACTTCAACCTTGAGTGTAACAATGCTCTCACTGAACTGTTTTAGCATGTGTCTGTTTTTTTTTTTAACACCTTTACAAAATCTGACTTTGTCTGTCAGCCTGGGGGCATATGTACTGGCTTGACCCAGTTCTTTCTCCACTTCACAGTGCAGTTCCACTTTCTACAATTTATATTTCTGCGTTCCAAATTGCACCCTATTATTAACTACATAAAGAGAAATGGGCGCCATTTGGGACACACACTAGCACCCTATAAGAAGGCATTTCTTTGGCTACAGGCGTTACACCTGTTGACATGGAAGCGTTTCTTCCCTGTACAGGACATCAGACTAACAGATTCGAGTGTGTTGTTTCTAATATTCAGCTACTGTAAAGTATTGTGACCGTCACCATGGTAGAACCCTGTTAGTTACAGGGTTATATATATATATATATATATATATATATATATATATATATATATATATATATATATATACAGTGTGGGAAAAAAGTATTTAGTCAGCCACCAATTGTGCAAGTTCTCCCACTTAAAAAGATGAGAGAGGCCTGTAATTTTCATCATAGGTACACGTCAACTATGACAGACAAATTGAGAAAAAAAAATCCAGAAAATCACATTGTAGGATTTTTAATGAATTTATTTGCAAATTATGGTGGAAAATAAGTATTTGGTCACCTACAAACAAGCAAGATTTCTGTCTCTCACAGACCTGTAACTTTTTCTTTAAGAGGCTCCTCTGTCCTCCACTCGTTACCTGTATTAATGGCACCTGTTTGAACTTGTTATCAGTATAAAAGACACCTGTCCACAACCTCAAACAGTCACACTCCAAACTCCACTATGGCCAAGACCAAAGAGCTGTCAAAGGACACCAGAAACAAAATTGTAGACCTGCACCAGGCTGGGAAGACTGAATCTGCAATAGGTAAGCAGCTTGGTTTGAAGAAATCAACTGTGGTAGCAATTATTAGGAAATAGAAGACATACAAGACCACTGATAATCTCCCTCGATCTGGGGCTCCACGAAAGATCTCACCCCGTGGGGTCAAAATGATCACAAGAACGGTGAGCAAAAATCCCAGAACCACACGGGGGGACCTAGTGGATGACCTGCAGAGAGCTGGGACCAAAGTAACAAAGCCTACCATCAGTAACACACTACGCCGCCAGGGACTCAAATCCTGCAGTGCCAGACGTGTCCCCCTGCTTAAGCCAGTACATGTCCAGGCCCGTCTGAAGTTTGCTAGAGTGCATTTGGATGATCTAGAAGAGGATTGGGAGAATGTTATATGGTCAGATGAAACCAAAATATAACTTTTTGGTAAAAACTCAACTCGTCGTGTTTGGAGGACAAAGAATGCTGTGTTGCATCCAAAGAACCTACTGTGAAGCATGGGGGTGTAAACATCATGCTTTGGGGCTGTTTTTCTGCAAAGGGACCAGGACGACTGATCCGTGTAAAGGAAAGAATGAATGGGGCCATGTATCGTGAGATTTTGAGTGAAAACCTCCTTCCATCAGCAAGGGCATTGAAGATGAAACGTGGCTGGGTCTTTCAGCATGACAATGATCCCAAACACACCGCCCGGGCAACGAAGGAGTGGCTTCGTAAGAAGCATTTCAAGGTCCTGGAGTGGCCTAGCCAGTCTCCAGATCTCAACCCCATAGAAAATCTTTGGAGGGAGTTGAAAGTCTGTGTTGCCCAGCGACAGCCCCAAAACATCACTGCTCTAGAGGAGATCTGCATGGAGGAATGGGCCAAAATACCAGCAACAGTGTGTGAAAACCTTGTGAAGACTTACAGAAAACGTTTGACCTGTGTCATTGCCAACAAAGGGTATATAACAAAGTATTGAGAAACTTTTGTTATTGACCAAATACTTATTTTCCACCATAATTTGCAAATAAATTCATTAAACATCCTACAATGTGATTTTCTAGATTTTTTTTTCCTCATTTTTCTGTCATAGTTGACGTGTACCTATGATGAAAATTACAGGCCTCTCTCATCTTTTTAATTGGGAGAACTTGCACAATTGGTGGCTGACTAAATACTTTTTTCCCCCACTGTAAGTGTCCCTACACTCTTAGAAAAAGGGTTAAAAAAGGGTTACCCTATGGGGACAGCAGAAGAACCCTCTGTGGAAAGGGTTTAACATGGAACCCAAAAGGGTTCTCAAATACTTCTAGTAAGTCAATGAAATGTCATTATTACTTAAAATGTTTATGTGGTACTGACTCAAAACTAAATGAAAAGTCACATAGACTTTCTTGATGCACACGGGAAACTGTTGAGCATGAAAAACCCAGCAGCATTGCAGTTCTTGACACAAACTGGTGTGCACACATACACAATCCATGTCTCAATTGTCTCAAGGCTTCAAAATACTTTTTAAAGTTATGATAACAAATGAACTTTTTACCCAGCATATTTTATTGAAATAGTTTTTAATACCTGTGTTGTTGCATGTACATTGAGTGATTGATTGATCAATCTTATGCTACACGAAGATAAATAACATACATTTTTCTAAACTACTCCAATCATATAGTTCGATTTTTTGCACCCATTACTGAAATGGTTGTTCCTTATATATGGGTTAGATAGTATCCTCACACTTGTCTTAACCCTGGCAGTCACAATGAATGCAGGTTGCAAGTTCATAAAAATTCCAACTGATATTGTAACTCTGGCAGGATTCCAATACGAATTACACATCTCTTTACAAGCCAGTATAATGTGCTTGACTTGGGCAAGAGTTCCCCAGAACTGAGTACCGGCACCTCTAATTTACTACTACTTGAGCACCACTTATAAAATAAATATAAGCTTAAAAGTATTATGCAGTTCCTGCACCTACTTATAAACAGTACTGGCACCCAAAATGAGCACCGACACCTATTTTAGACCAAGTCAAGCATTTACACTAATGCAATACCTGCAAATCAACATTTCAAGGGGGGGGTTTAAAACTCATGTTAAATTCGAACCCTAGCCACAATCTGTGACAATTACCTGGACTAAGCAGTCAGTCAAATACACGTGATAGTTGTTTTGATAATCAGAACACGCTGTTGGAAAGGGAAACCCAGCCACGAGCTGCCCAAAGACGCGAGCCTACCAGACGGGCTAAATGCCTTTTATGCTCGCTTCGAGGCAAGCAACACTGAAGCATGCATGAGAGCACCAGCTGTTCCAGACGACTGTGTGATCACGCTTTCCGTAGCCAATGTGAGCAAGACCTTTAAACAGGTCAACATTCACAAGACCACAGGGCCAGACGGATTACCAGGATGTGTACTCAGAGCATGCTCGGACCAACTGGCAAGTGTCTTCACTGACATTTTCAACCTCTCCCTGACTGAGTCTGTAATACCTTCATGTTTCAAGCAGACCACCATAGTCCCTGTGCCCAAGAAAGCGAAGGTAACCTGCCTAAATGACTTCCGCCCCATAGCACTCACGTCGGTAGCCATGAAGTGCTTTGAAAGGCTGGTCATGGCTCATATCAACACCATCATCCCGGAAACCATAGACCCACTCCAATTTGCATACCGCCCCAACAGATCCACAGATTACACAATCTCAATCGCACTCCACACTGCCCTTTCCCACCTAGACAAAAGGAACACTTACGTGAGAATGCTGTTCATTGACTACAGCTCAGTGTTCAACACCATAGTGCCCACAAAGCTCATCACTAAGCTAAGGACCCTGGGACTAAACACCTCCCTCTGCAACTGGATCCTGGACTTCCTGACGGGCCGCCCCCAGGTGGTAAGGGTAGGCAACAACAGATCTGCCACGCTGATCATCAACACGGGGGCCCCTCAAGGGTGCGTGCTTAGTCCCCTCCTGTACTCCCTGTTCACCCACGACTCCAACACCATCATTAAGTTTGCTGACGACACAACAGTGGTAGGCCTGATCACCGAAAACAATGAGACAGCCTATAGGGAGGAGGTCAGAGACCTGGCAGTGTGGTGCCAGGACAACAACCTTTCCTTCAACGTGAGCAAGACAAAGAAGATGATCGTGGACTACAGGAAAAGGAGGGCCGAACAGGCCTCCATTCACATCGACAGGGCTGTAGTGGAGCGGGTCGAGAGTTTCAAGTTCCTTGGTGTCCACATCACCAACTAACTATCATTGTCCAAACACACCAAGAAAGTCGGGAGACTGAAAAGATTTGGCATGGGTCCCCAGATCCTCAAAAAGTTATACAGCTGCACCATTGAGAGCATCCTGACCGGTTGCATCACCACCTGGTATGGCAACTGATCAGCATCCGACCGTAATGCGCTACAGAAGGTAATGCATACACCCCAGTACATCACTGGGGCCAAGCTTCCTGCCATCCAGGACCTATGTACTAGGCGATGTCAGAGGAAGCCCACATTTTTTTTCAAAAACAGCTTCTACCTCCAAGCCATAAGACTGCTGAACAATTAATAAAAGTAAATCAATGCTTTTCATTGGCTGATACTCATTTTGTGTGTGAGAACGTAATTAACTTTAAATGCTTGCTTATGTTCGCAAGTATGGCCCCATTAAGTCTCACCAAAATTATGTGTTTTTACCACATAGATACAGAGGTACAGAGTCCAACTCCATGCAAGCAGAGGCTTGCGTTTTGAGAAATATATATTTCTGTGAATCACACAATCCAATCTAAGAGATCTGCCTTTCAATGGCTAAGTTCAGCACATGTCCCTCTCACTGTACCTGGTTTTGTCCTAGTCTGCTGTACAGTGTAGTGTTAATACACTGAACAGAAATATGAATGCAACATGTAAGGTGTTGGTCCCATGTTTAATGAGCTGAAATAAAAGATCCCAGAAATGTTCCATATGCACAAAAAGCGTATTTCTCTCAAATGTTGTGCACAGATTTATGTACATCCCAGTTAGTGAGCATTTTCTCTTTGTCAAGATAATCCATCCACCTGATAGTGTGGTATATCAAGAAGCTGATTAAACAGCATGGCCATTACACAGGTGCACCTTGTGCTGGGGACAATAAAAGGCCACTATAAAATGTGCAGTTTTGTCACACAACACAATGCCACGGATGTTTGAAGTTTTGAGGGAGCGTACAATTGAATGTTAATTTCTCTACCATAAGCCACCTTCAACGTCATTTTAGAGAATTTGGCAGTACGTCCAACTGGCCTCACAACCACAGATCATGTGTATGGTGTTGTGTGGGCGAGTGGTTTGCTGTTGTCAATGTTATGAACAGAGTGCCCCATGGTGGTGGTGGGGTTATGGTATGGGCAGGCATAAGCTAAGGACAAGGATCCCAATTAGATTTTATTGATGGCAATTTAAATGCACAGAGATACCATGATGATCATCCACCGCCATCACCTCATGTTTTATCATGATAATGAATGGCCCCATGTCGCAAGGATCTGTACACAATTCCTGGAAGCTGAAAATGTTCTTCCATGGCCTGCATACTCACCAGACATGTCACCTATTGAGCATGTTTGGGATGCTCTGGATCGATGTGTACGACAGCGTGTTCCAGTTCCCGCCAATATCCACCAACTTCGCACAGCCATTGAAGAGGAGTGGGACAACATTCAACAGGCCACAATCAACAGCCTGATCAACTCTATCCGAAGGAGATGTGTCGCGCTGCATGAGGCAAATGATGGTAACACCAGATACTGACTGTTTTTCTGATCCACGCCACCCCTAGCATTTTTGTAAATTACCAGTCATGTGAAATCCATAGATTAGGGCCCAATTAATTTATTTCAATTGACTGCTTTCCCTATATGAACTGTAACTCAGTAAAATGTTTGAAATTGTTGCATGTTGCGTTTATTTGTTCAGTATAATATACCCTAAGTAAATCAATGGAAGGACAGAAGGGGAGGCTGCCTGGATTGTGATGGAAACATTTAGAATGAGTAAGTATATCTTATTATAGTTTATTCAACGCACCACCCATCTTATTCAATACAGAAACCCCAGGAGTGACACTCTTTTATCAGACCCTGCGAATCGATTCAGAACTGCACAATTAAAGATGAAAATTCAATACAAACCCTAAAAAGGAATAGGCCCATTCCCCACGTTAATTAGAAGTGAAAAATTGAGTAATACTAATTAAAAATTCCATTAGGCTAACAATGGTAATCAATTATACAAATTAATTAATTAATGTGAAGGCAGGCAAGTACACTTTTTTAACATGCCACATAATCACCAGGGCCCCACAGACTAGAGGTTTGGAGGATGAAAGCATCTATAAGCACTGCAGAGATGTAATTTTAGTCAATTTGTTGTACAGTAAGAAAATAAGTTAAACTATCGAACTCAAACCCTCTACAGACTCTGCCTTAGTGCATTTGTTTTAACACATGAATCAACAAAACCCAGACCTATGCATGCTGCATTCAAATGATCACATTGTAATATCATTATGTAAATCCAGAAAAGGCATACAGAGATTTGGTTAACAAAACAAAACAAGTCGGAAGTTTACATACACCTTTGCCAAATACACTTAAACTCAGTTTTTCACAATTCCTGATTTTTAATCCTAGTCAAAATTCCCTGTTATAGGTCAGTTAGGATCACCACTTTATTTTAAGAATGTGAAATGTCAGAATGATAGTAGAGAGAATTACTTATTTCAGCTTTTATTTCTTCCATCACATTCCCAGTGGGTCAGAAGTTTACATACACTCAATTAGCATTTGGTAGCATTGCCTTTAAATTGTTTAACTTGGGTCAAACATTTCGGATAGCCTTCCACAAATGTCCCACAATAAGTTTTGGTCCATTCCTCCTGACAGAGCTGGTGTAACTGAGTCAGGTTTGTAGGCCTCCTTGCTCGCACACGCTTTTTCAGTTCTTCCCAGACATTTTCTATAGGATTGAGGTCAGGGCTTTATGATGGCCACTGCAATACCTTGACTTTGTTGTCCTTAAGCCATTTTGCCACAACTTTGGAAGTATGGTTGGGGTCATTGTCCATTTGGTTGACCCATTTGCAACCAAGCTTTAACTTCCTGACTGATGTCTTGAGATGTTGCTTCAATATATCCACATAATTTTCCTTCCTCATGATGCCATCTATTTTGTGAAGTGCACAAGTCCCTCCTGCAGCAAAGCACCCCGACAGCATGATGCTGCCACCCCTGTGCTTCACGGTTGGGATGGTGTTCTTCCGCTTGCAAGCACCCCCCTTTTTCCTCCAAACATAACGATGTTCATTATGGCCAAACAGTTCTATTTTTGTTTCATCAGACCAGAGGACATTTCTCCAAAAAGTAAGAACTTTGTCCCCATGTGCAGTTGCAAACCGTAGTCTGGCTTTTGTATGGCGGTTTTGGAGCAGTGGCTTCTTCCTTGCCGAACGGCCTTTCAAGTTATGTCAATATAGGACTCATTTTACTGTGGATATAGATACTTTTGTACCTGTTTCCTCCAGCATCTTCACAAGGTCCTTTGCTGTTGTTCTGGGATTGATTTGCACTTTTCGCACCAAAGTACGTTCATCTCTAGGAGACAGAACGCGTTTCCTTCCTGAGCGGTATTATGGCTGCGTGGTCCCAAGGTGTTTATACTTGCGTACTATTGTTTGTACAGATGAACGTGGTACCTTCATTACATTTACATTTTACATTTTAGTCATTTAGCAGACGCTCTTATCCAGAGCGACTTACAGTTAGTGAATACATATTTTTTTTATACTGGCCCCCCGTGGGAATCGAACCCACAACCCTGGTGTTGCAAACGCCATGCTATATCAACTGAGCTACATCCCTGCCGGCCATTCCCTCCCCTACCCTGGACGACGCTGGGCCAATTGTGCGCCGCCCATGAGTCTCCCGGTCGCGGCCGGCTGCGACAGAGCCTGGATTCGAACCAGGATCTAGTGGCACAGTTAGCACTGCGATGCAGTGCCTTAGACCACTACGCCTTCAGGCGTTTGGAAATTGCTCCCAAGGATGAACCAGACTTGTGGAGGTCTACAATTCTTTTTCTGAGGTCTTGGCTGATTTCTTTAGATTTTCCCATGATGTCAAGAAAAGAGGCACTGAGTTTGAAGGTAGGCCTTGAATGTCAATCTCCAATTGACTCAAATTATATCAATTAGCCTATCAAAAGCTTCTAAAGCCATGACATCATTTTCTGGAATTTTCCAAGCTGTTTAAAGGCACAGTCAACTTAGTGTATGTAAACTTCTGACCCACTGGAATTGTGATACAGTGAATTATAAGTGAAATAATCTGTCTGTAAACAATTGCTGGAAAAATGACTTGTGTCATGCACAAAGTAGATGTCCTAACTGACTTGCCAAAACTATAGTTTGTTAACAAGAAATTTGTGGAGTGGTTGAAAAACGAGTTTTAATGTCTCCAACCTAAGTGTATGTAAACTTCCGACTTCAACTGTATATGAGCGATGCAATGCATTCCTGTCTGAAGCATGGAGGTTTAGGGTTGTGGAGGGCTGACTGAGACAAACAATGAAAATGCGTCCCAAATGGCACCCTATTCCCTATATAGTGCACTACCTTGGACAAGAGGCCCTGGTCCAAAGTAGTGCACTATTAAAGCAATAGGGTACCATTTGGGATGCAGCCTGAGGAACTACGCCACAATTAAATGCCATATATTAACATACTCCAGATACATGAGTTACATGTTTTGAATTTACAGCATGACTAGCTACGATAATAATAATGTTGTTTAATTTGAACAGATTATTTCCCTAGAGATGATCCAGTCCTCTGTAGCTCAGCTGGTAGAGCACGGCGCTTGTAATGCCAAGGTAGTGGGTTCGATCCCCGGGACCACCCATACACAAAACAAATGTATGCATGCGTGACTGTAAGTCGCTTTGGATAAAAGCGTCTGCTAAATGGCATATTATTATATTATTATTATCCATTTATTAAGTTGGTGCATTGCAGGTGTTAGGTGTTAGACAGGTGTTAGCCCCTTGATGCTACACACTGCCTTCTTCATAATAGGTGCAATTAGCGAGATGCTCCACTCTTGTTGACGCTATACAGCTATAATAAGAAACAAGTTGTCAGAAGAATAATTATATTCGTGTCTCATTATCGTCAAATATGTGTCTGTTAGGGGAATAATACATCTTTAGCTTATTAAAAATCAAACTTTACCATTATGTTTGATTGCTCACTATGGACAGTCAGGTACTGAGGGCAATGAAGAAGTATATGTACTGGAATATGCCTGCAGTATAACATGACAAAATGCACAGTAAACATCTAATTAACATTAACCCTTTTGTCCTGTTTTACATGAAAATACAGTATTACCTGATACAGTTATGAAACCACACAGGAGATTTTGAAGGGCCTTTTGAATAATGCCTTGTGTGAATAGTGTTCTACAGTACATGCATATCATTTTACTGATGATGCTGTTATAAAGTTAATCCCAAATGGCACCCTATACTGGTCAAAAGTAGTGCACTATATACTGTAGGGAGTAGGATGCCATTTGGGACATAGACAGTCTATTCTGTGGGGCCTGTTCTGTTCATGGGGAGTCTGTGTGGTGAGCAGCCTGCCTGGGTCTCTCCTGGAGGATTTTCAGCAGCGGCTGCTTTGCTCCCACATTGGTCATATTGATTAATTCCAGTGATTCAATTGGTAAATGTAACCAACCTCTGTAGAAAATGCTATAATTGGATTCCCGAAACCGGGATTATAAGAGTTTCATGTTGGGAATGCATATTGAGGCAACATCTTATGTGACATGGCTCCAGCTGAGAGCAATGAGAACGAGGCTTAAATACTGCAATGGAGGAGCTCAGAGGGTATCTACATACACTGTAGGCCTACAGACTTTATATGTGCACATGGTGGGGCTCCAGAGGGTGTTATCTATTCAAAATGGGATATTCCTGGATGGAATTTCAGGTCTATATAGACTATTTTGCAATATTACCATCTGACCTCTTTTGGCCATGGTGGGGTTTTGACTGAAATTATGTTATTGGGTTTAAATTAATCTCCAGTATTTGGATTTCTGATGAAATGACATGGCATTTGTATGTTTCTCATTTGTCACATTACATGGCATGTTTGATTATTGATGTTAGAGGCCAATGTCTAAAACATGACACCTTTTCTCAAACATTAATAAAGACAAGAAAAAATATATATCTTACGATATAAATGTTCTCATCCTTAGTCATGGGATGCATCCCAAATGGCACAGTATTCCCTATATAGTACACTACAGGGAATAGGTTGGAATTTGGGACGAAGACATTGTGACATTATTCATCTTTGTTCAGGTACCAATACAATATCTTGAGCAGGCCCGGTAAGTGATACTGATTGTAATATTAACCATTTTGAAATATGTTCCAATGCCAATTCAAGCAGAACCCATTATTAAAGTAGACAAAAATATATGAAAAGGTATTATATTTGCAGGGCTTGATGAATTACATAATTATCTTTCATTTTAGCTCCTCTCCTTTCACAGAGCCTTGCTATATTCATCATCAACATACAATACAATTGTAAATGCCATCAACTCCTTAACACATTGTAATGAGCAGCGAAATTACTGGCAGACCTGACACATTATTATAGGTACAGTAATCCGTTCAAATTACTTCACATCTGCATCCATTAATTATATTGGCATTGAGTCTTTGAGCTAAACACTGGAATGAGATGAAAGTGGTTTTGTTTATACAGTATATGAGAACATCATTACAGTTAGGAGTCTAATCCACATTAATTATGACATTTCATCCCTGCTTTCAAACATATTTCCCTAATTCAGAATATACTGTATCACAAATCATGAAATTGAAATATCTAATTGCTGCATGCACACACGTGTGCGCACACGCACTCACACACACACAATCTGACATGCAGAGTGAATAGCCAAAATTGTGTCCTCAATTCACTCTCCTCTGTGGTTCCATAAAGTACTGTATTATTCCAGACATCCATTTAATGCTTTAGGCATGCTTCATGGATAGATCAACATGATAATTGTCAACTACTTTGCTGTGTCTCTATGCGTGGCAACCTTGATTAGCTTGAAGGTCATTGAACAGACCTCTCCATGATATTGCATGGTGCATGACATGCAAGCTAACGACCCTGTGATTCTAGGCTAGTAATTAAACATTGGCTCTCAACCATTAACTGATCCAATTGAGCTATTTTACTATAGTGTCCACTGGCCAACATATTAGTAGTTAGGGGGATAGGCTGTTCACCCATGCATTGTTTTACACACTTATGCAAAGCAGGTAAACCCATGCCACTGTTACAGGCTTACCATTATCATTGTTTGCAATGCGGAACTCAGTGTGTGGGATCATAACAATGAAGAGCCTAAACGTCAAACAGTCCGGCATTGAAAATCTCACTTTGTTGTTGGGGGATGTGGTGATCAATCAACATACAAGTCTTCTTGAAAAAAAATTATGACCTAATGATAGGTTCTTACTAAAATATTAAATTGCGGACCGAACGCCAGTCATAAATCGTGGCCAAATGTTGGAGGGAACTGGCAAGGGAAGAGCCATCAATAAAATGAAGAATTGCAAGTTTCTGTCAGCCCAGTACCACACGGGTAAACAAGTTGTTGGAAAAACACGGCTGCCCTTTCCAACAAACACTTTTATTGACTCATATTCAAATGAGAGACCTTTACGATATATGGTGGAGAAGAAAACGTATCGGACCATACTGTCAATGCTATTGCACACTATCACGTACTCACGTATGTATTGATCATTTTTTCTAAAATCTATGGCATATTCGTATAATGAATGTCCTCAGATTAATGGCGATATTCCAATGTAATCAATCCTCTATATCAGGGTTGTCAAACATAAGGCCTGCGGTTGGTTTGAATGAAAAAAGTAATAATATATATACAGTTGAAGTCGGAATTTTACATACACCTTAGCCAAATACATTTAAACTCAGTTTTTCACAATTCCTGACATTTAATCCTAGTAAAAATTCCCTGTCTTAGGTCAGTTAGGATCCACTTTATTTTAAGAATGTGAAATGTCAGAATAATAGTAGAGAGAATTATTTATTTCTGCTTTTATTTCTTTCATCACATTCCCAGTGGGTCAGAAGTTTACATACATGCAAATAGTATTTGGTAGCATTGCCTTTAAATTCTTTAACTTGGGTCAAACGTTTCGGGTAGCCTTCCACAAGCTTCCCACAATAAGTTGGTGAATTTTGGCCCATTCCTCCTGACAGAGCTGTTGTAACTGTCAGGTTTGTAGGCCTCCTTGCTCGCACATGCTTTTTTCAGTTCTGCCCACACATTTTCTATAGGATTGAGGTCAGGGCTTTGTGATGGCCACTCAAATACCTTGACTTTGTTGTCCTTAAGCCATTTTGCCAAACTTTGGAAGTATGCTTGGGGTCATTGTCCATTTGGAAGACCCATTTGCGACCAAGCTTTAACTTCCTGACTGATGTCTTTAGATGTTGCTTCAATATATCCACATAATTTTCCTTCCTCATGATGCCATCTATTTTGTGAAGTGCACCAGTCCCTCCTGCAGAAATGCACCCCCACAGCATGATGCTGCCACCCCCGTGCTTCACATTTGTGATGGTGTTCTTCGGCTTGCAAGCATTCCCCTTTTTCCTCCAAACATAATGATGGTCATTATGGCCAAACAGTTGTATTTTTGTTTCATCAGACTAGAGGACATTTCTCCAAAAAGTACGATCTTTGTCCCCATGTGCAGTTGCAAACCGTAGTCTGGCTTTTTTATGGCGGTTTTGGAGCAGTGGCTTCTTCCTTGCAGAGCGGCCTTTCAGTTTATGTCGATATATGACTCATTTTACTGTGGATATAGATACTTTTGTACCTGTTTCCTCCAGCATCTTCACAAGGTCCTTTGCTGTTGTTCTGGGATTGATTTGCACTTTTCGCACCAAAGTACGTTCATCTCTAGGAGACAGAACGTGTCTCCTTCCTGAGCGGTATGATCTCATGGAGCTGCGTGGTCCCATGGTGTTTATACTTGCGTACTATTGTTTGTACAGATGAACGTGGTACCTTCAGGCATTTGGAAATTGCTCCCAAGAATGAACCAGACTTATGGAGGTCTACAATTAGCCTATCAGAATCTTCTAAAGCCATGACATAATTTTCTGGAATTTTCCATGCTGTTTAAAGGCACAGTCAACTTAGTGTATGTAAACTTCTGACCCACTGGTATTGTGATACAGTGAATTATAAGTTAAATCATCTGTCTGTAAACAATTATTGGAAAAATTACTTGTGTCATGCACAAAGTAGATGACCTAACTGACTTGCCAAAACTATAGTTTGTTAACAAGACATTTGTGGAGTGTTTGAAAAACTAGTTTTAATGACTCCGACCAAAGTGTATATAAACTTCCGACTTCAACTGTAGCCCTTGTTTGGGGGGGGGGACAGAGTCAATATACTTTAAAATAACTAAAACCAAATCAAAACTATGTAGAAATTATAATGGACCTGCAGTGGGTATGATACATATTCACCACCCCTGGATTTTATCACATTTTGTTGCATTACAAAGTGGGATTGAAATAGATTTAATTGTGATTTTTTTATTTTGTCATTGCTCTACACAAAATACTCCATAATGTCAAAGTTATACAAATTTAATAACTATATTATAGTTGTTACATAAGTATTCACCCCCTTTGTTAAACAAGCAGGCAGGAGTAAAATGTGGCTTAACAAATCATATTACATGTTACATGGACTCAATATGTGTGAAATAATAGGGGTTGACATGATTTTTCAATGACTACCCCTTCCTCTGCCCCCCATTTCAAGCACAGATTCAACTACAAAGACCAGGGAGCTTTTCAAAGGCCTTATAAAGAAGGGCAGTGATTGGTAGATGGGTAACAATAAAACATCAGACATTGAATGTATCTTTAAGCATGGTCAAGTTAATAATTATGTTGTGGATGATGTATTAAACCACCCAGAAACAACACAGATACAGTCGTACTTCTAAACTGAGCTGCAGGACAGGAAGGAAACTTCTCAGGGATGTCACCATGAGTGTCACGAACAGAAGAGGACCCAAGAGCGCAAGTTCAAATTCAGAGTTCTTTATTCAAGGTTACAGGCGGGAAGAGGAGTCCCAGGGGTGTCAGGGGTCTTTCAGGGTCCTCCTGTGGGTGCCTGTGCTCCGGGGGTCACCAAATGTCCGGGGGTGTCCAGTCCAAGTGCTTAGTGTGTGTGTTCCCCAGTGATGGAGCGGCGTATCGGGCTGAGGGTGGTGAAACGTCTGGGCACGCTCCTCTGGTGGTCGGAGACCGGAGGGGCTGAAGATCGGAGAGTAGTCGAGGTCCAGAAGGCAGGTTGGGATAGACGGGGCAGTAGAACAAGGAGGCAGTCAAGAAAGGATCGGTATCACAAACAGGAGTCAGAGCGCAGACAGGCAGGTTACTGGTCCGGGTATGAAGACGATCTGACAGGGCTTGGCTGAAAAACAGGGCTTGATATACTGGGAGAGGTAGTGGGGAAATGCAGTTCAGCTGGCAGAGTAATTAGAACAGAGTGAGGCAAGGTGAGGATGGTGAGTGGGAAATGCAGTGCAGCTGGCCAGGTAACAAGAGCAGAGCAGGGCAGGTGGAGCTAGTTAGGCTGAGTAGAGAGAGGGAGGTGAGCAGAGTGGAAGATAATTGAATGCAATTAATGTTGCTACCAGGGAGAGAGAGTGCTCATGACAGGACCCCCCTCCAAGGGACGGCCCCAGAAGTCCCAAGAACAACATCATGCCGGGAGGGTGGAGGGGAGCAGGCGGCGGGTCAGAACTCCTCCGAGCGGTCCGAGTGAATCTCCTCATCCTCAGAAGGAGCTGGAGGGTCACGGTCGGGAGACAGGACAGGCACTGAGACAGGAGCAGGGCGGGCCGGACGGCTAGGAACCCCTCTTGGACGGCCCCTACGGATTGCAGGCTGATCAGGATGTAGTCGGTGGAAGTCAGTGATAAGGGTCCGGTCCACTATCCTCCTGGCCGGGATCCAGGTCCTCTCCTCTGGACCATATCCCTCCCAATCAACGAGGTACTGGAGACCCCTACCCCTTCGCCTAGAGCGGAGCAGCCGCCGGACGGTGAAGACAGGACCGCCATCTACGAGGCGCGGAGGAGGTGGCGCCGGAGCTGCAGGGACCAGGGGACTTTCATGGACCGGCTTGACCTTGGAGACGTGGAAGGTGGGGGTGGACCCGCATGGAAGCGGGCAACTGAAGTCGGACCGCCGTTGGACTGATGACTTTCTGCACAGGAAAAGGACCAATGAAGCGAGGGGCCAGCTTTCGTGATACAAACCCGCAGCGGCAGATCCCGGGCAGACAGCCAGACCTTCTGACCAACCCGGTAAGTAGGTGCTGGGGTCCTCCGTCGGTTGGCACCGACGGCGTAGCTGGTTCCAGACTTCAGGAGCACAGTGCGAGCCTGGGCCCAAGTGCGGCGGCAGCGGCGGGCATACGCAAGAGCAGACGGACAGGTGGCATCCGCCTCCTGGCTGGCAAACAGTGGAGGTTGATACCCGTAGACACACTGAAAGGGGGAGAGCCCGGTGGAGGAACTGGTGAGTGAATTATGGGCATATTCCACCCAGAGCAGGTGTTGAGCCCAGGCCCGGGGATTTTGGGAAGCCACACACCTCAGTGCCTTCTCCAGCTCCTGGTTCATGCGTTCAGTCTGGCCGTTTGACTGCGGGTGGAATCCAGACGATAGGCTGGCGGTGGCCCCAAGGAGATGACAGAACTCCTTCCAAAAGGTTGCTGAGAATTGCGGGCCCCGGTCTGACACTATATCCTGGGGTAGGCCATGGATACGAAACACATGTTCCAGGACCACCTGGGAGGTCTCTTTAGCAGAGGGTAGTTTGGGAAGGGGCACGAAGTGGGTCATCTTACTAAAGCGGTCAACAATGGTAAGGATGACTGTGTGTCCGTCAGAGGGCGGAAGGCCCGTAACAAAGTCCAGTGAAACGTGGGACCAGGGCCTCTTGGGTATGAGTAGGGGTTGCAGCAACCCAGCAGGAGGCTGGTTGGGAGTCTTGTTTCGGTTACAAGTGGGACAAGCTCGGATGAATTCTCGGACATCCCGTCTCATCCCCCGCCACCAGAACCGCTGGCGGACCAGATGAAGGGTGCGAGTGATGCCGGGATGACAGGCCAGACGGGATTCGTGCCCCCACTGAATCACAGGTGACCTGAGATTTGCTGGAACAAACAGACGGTTGGGGGCGCTGGTGCTTGGACCTGGCTGGTCCCGAAGAGCCTCCATGACCTGCTTCTCGATCTCCCAGGTGAGGGCCGCTACGACCAAGTGGCTGGGAAGAATGGGAGCTGTCATGGCGGTGGTCTCGTCCTTCTGAAACATCCGGGAAAGAGCATCAGGTTTGATGTTGCGAGATCCCGGGCGGTAGGAGAGCGTGAAATTGAAGCGCGTAAAGAACAGAGACCACCGCTGTTGACGGGAGTTCAGCCTCCTGGCTGTTTGGATATACTCCAGGTTCTTGTGGTCTGTCCACACTACGAATGGTTCCTTTGACCCCTCTAACCAGTGCCGCCATTCTTCAAGGGCGAGCTTGACAGCCAACAGCTCGCGGTTCCCAATGTCGTAGTTGCATTCGGCAGGGGTTAGCCGACGGGAGTAGAAGGCACAGGGGTGCATCTTGCCATCCTCAGCTGCTCTTTGAGAAAGCACTGCACCCACTCCCACGTCCGAAGCATCTACCTCCACCACAAACTGCCTTGCTGCATCTGGCATCTGGAGGATGGGAGCAGAAGTGAAACATGTCTTGAGGATATTGAAGGCCTTATCAGCAGCTGATGTCCATTGGTACGGTTGTTTAGTGCTGGTTAGCGCCGTGAGGGGTGCAGCCACTGTGCTATAGTTTCTGATGAATCTCCTATAAAAGTTGGCAAAGCCCAGGAACTGTTGCAACTTCTTCCGAGACTCAGGAACTGGCCAGGAAGTGACAGCCGACACCTTCGTGAGATCCATCTGAATGCTGCCCTCGGTCACCACATACCCCAGGAATGAAACGGTCTTGGCATGGAACTCGCACTTCTCTGCCTTCACGAAAAGAGAGTTCTCCAGCAGGCGGCGCAGGACCAACCGGACGTGGTGCGTGTGTTCTGACAGAGTCTTTGAGAATATTAAAATATCGTCAAGGTACACAAATACGAACGTATTTAGCATGTCCCTGAGGATATCATTCACTAGGGCTTGAAAAACTGCTGGGGCATTGGTGAGGCCGAAGGGCATGACGAGATATTCATAGTGGCCGGTTGGTGTGTTGAACGCTGTCTTCCATTCGTCTCCCTCCCTCATCCGCACCAGATGGTAGGCATTGCGAAGGTCCAGCTTAGTGAATACAGTGGCTCCCTGCAGCAGTTCGAAGGCAGACGAAAGTAAGGGCAGTGGGTAGCGATTCTTAACCGTGATGTCGTTCAGACCCCGGTAATCTATGCATGGACGAAGAGAACCGTCCTTCTTGCCGACAAAGAAGAATCCCGCTCCTGCGGGGGAAGACGACGGTCTAATTATCCCGGAGGCAAGAGAGTCATTAATGTAGTCCTCCATGGCCTTTCTTTCCGGGGCTGACAGTGAATACAGACGACCCTTGGGAGGTGCTGTGCCAGGCAGGAGATCAATCGCGCAGTCATAGGGTCTGTGTGGGGGTAGAGATGTCGCCTTGGATTTGTTGAACACCTCTTTCAGGCTGTGGTAACAGGCCGGAACATTGGATATGTCGGAGGTAGCGCTAGATCCTTCCCGGTGAACGGGCAGGGTAGCCCCCTTAAACAGGTCTGGTGACAACTCCTTCCCCACTCACGGACTGTTCCTGTCTCCCAGTCGATGTGGGGGGTTGTGCTGACGGAGCCACGGGTATCCAAGAATGAGTGGTTGGCCAGGTGAGTGTAGGAGGTGAAACTGGATGGACTCCTGGTGGTTTCCTGACAGCAGGATTGTCACAGGGGCGGAGATATGAGTGACAGTGCCAAGATGATGCCCATCCAGGGCTCGTGCAGGAATGGGTTGTGTCAGTTGATGATGGTTCACGCCCAGTTGCTGTGCAAGCTCAGGGTCCATGATGTTTGCTTCGGCTCCGGAATCCACAAGGGCGGCCAATGTATGAGTCTTGTCAGAAAGCTGAAGGCGGAGATGAAGCAGGGTCTTTCGGATGGAGGGAGACTGAAGGCTTGTTGAGCTCACCCGGATCTCCCCCTACACCTGGTGAGCTGCGGCTTTTGCCGGACAAGTAGCGACACGGTGATTCTCGCCACCACAGTAGAGGCAAAGGTTGGAGCTTAGACGGCGCCGACGCTCCTCGGGAGTCAGAGAGGCACGGCCAATCTCCATGGGCTCAGGCTGATTGAGTTGGCTATGGGACTTGACAGGCAGGGGCTGGACAGAAGCGGTATCGACCCGAGTACGGATGGCAGGTTGACTGAGACGGCCCTTCTCCCTCCTCCGGGTCTGTATACGGCGGTCAATGCGAACGGCAAGGTCAATGGCGGCATCAAGCGTTGAGGGCGGGTCATGGGAAACAAGCTCGTCCTTGATATAGTCCGCCAGGCTATGGAGGAAGGCTTGCACCAGTGCCTCTGGGTTAAACGAGCTTTGACTGGCCAGGGTACGAAAGTCAATGGAGAAGTCTGCCACTGTCCGATTGCCCTGACGGATGGTGAGCAGAGCTTGTGACGCTTCGGCTGTTGGCGAGCCTAGGTCAAAGACCTTTAACATCTCCTCCTCAAAGGCACTGAAGGAGGCACAGGCTGGGGTTTGCCGGTCGAATTCCGCCGTTCCCCACAACCGAGCTCGACCGGTGAGATGTGTGATGACATACCCCACCTTGGCTCCCTCTGTTGAGAAAGTCCTGGGCTGTAGTGCAAACTGGATTCGGCAGCTGCTCAAGAATGGTCTTACTTGCTTCTGGTTGCCATCAAACGTTCCGGGTTCCCAATCCTTGGTTCAGGAGCGTGGGGATCTGGTGGCAGCACTGCCGGGCCTGCAGCATTGGGACCTCCAGCGGAGGGATGAAGGAGTATCGGTGGTACAGGAACAAAAGGACCAGGGGGTGCAGGTGGAGTAGCCGGGCTTGAGAGTAGTTGCAGGGCTTGGGCTAGCTGTTGTTGCTGCAGTTGGAACTGTTGTTGCTGCTGGTTGAATAGCTGGAGAAGGGAAGCGATGTCGCCAGCCATCCGATTTATGTCTCCCTCAGAGCGTTCCAGTCGCTGTAGGGCAGTCCTCTCTGGCTCTTCCTCCATCGTGGTCAGGGAGTGCGCTGGGTCCATGATGGTCAGATCGTTCTGTCACGAACAGAAGAGGACCCAAGAGCGCAAGTTCAAATTCAGAGTTCTTTATTCAAGGTTACAGGCGGGAAGAGGAGTCCCAGGGGTGTCAGGGGTCTTTCAGGGTCCTCCTGTGGGTGCCTGTGCTCCGGGGGTCACCAAATGTCCGGGGGTGTCCAGTCCAAGTGCTTAGTGTGTGTGTTCCCCAGTGATGGAGCGGCGTATCGGGCTGAGGGTGGTGAAACGTCTGGGCACGCTCCTCTGGTGGTCGGAGACCGGAGGGGCTGAAGATCGGAGAGTAGTCGAGGTCCAGAAGGCAGGTTGGGATAGACGGGGCAGTAGAACAAGGAGGCAGTCAAGAAAGGATCGGTATCACAAACAGGAGTCAGAGCGCAGACAGGCAGGTTACTGGTCCGGGTATGAAGACGATCTGACAGGGCTTGGCTGAAAAACAGGGCTTGATATACTGGGAGAGGTAGTGGGGAAATGCAGTTCAGCTGGCAGAGTAATTAGAACAGAGTGAGGCAAGGTGAGGATGGTGAGTGGGAAATGCAGTGCAGCTGGCCAGGTAACAAGAGCAGAGCAGGGCAGGTGGAGCTAGTTAGGCTGAGTAGAGAGAGGGAGGTGAGCAGAGTGGAAGATAATTGAATGCAATTAATGTTGCTACCAGGGAGAGAGAGTGCTCATGACAATGAGGTCATTGGTGATTTTAAAACAGCTACAGAGTTTAATGGTTGTGATGGGAGAAAAATTAGGATGGATCAACAACATTGTAGTGACTCCACAATAATGACCTAAATGACAGAGTGAAAACAAGAATAAAAATATACAGAATAAAAATATTCCAAAACATGCATCCTGTGTACAACAAGGCACTAAAGTAATACTGCAAAAAAACATGGCAAAGGAATACACTTTTTGGCCTAAAAGCAAAGCCTTATGTTTGGGCATATCCAACAGAACACATCACTGAGTAAATGCCTCCCTATTATCAAGAATAGTGGTGGCTGCACTCAAGGTATGGGTATGCTTGACATCAGCAAAGACTGGGGAGTATTTCAGGATAAAAAGAAACGGGATGGAGCTAATCACATGCAAAATCCTAGAGGAAAGCCTGCTTCAGTTTGCTTTCCACCAGACACTGGGAGAGGAATTCACCTTTCAGCAGGACAATAATACACATCACAAAGGACAAATCTACACTGGAGATGCATACCAAGAAGACAGTAAATGTCCCTGAGTTGCTGTGTTGACTTAAATCTACCTGATCATTATGGCAAGACTTGAAAATAGCTGCCTAGCCATGATCCCCAACACTTCGACAGAGCTTGAAGAATTTTGAAAATAATAATGGGCAAATATTGCACAATTCAGGTGTGCAAAGCATTTGGAGACTTACCCAAGAAGACTCACAGCTATAATCGATGCCAAAGGTGTTTCTAACATGTATTGACTCAGGGAGATGGATACTTATCTGATCAAGGTAGCATTAAGAACACCTTCCTAATACTGAGACTCTACAAGGTGGACTCTACAAGGTGTCAAAAGCCTTCCACATGCATGTTGGCCCATGTTGACTCCAATGCTTCCCACAGTTGTGTCAAGTTGGCTGAAAGTCCTTTGGGAGGTGGACCATTCTTGATACACACAGGAAACTGTTGAGCATAAAAATCCAGCAGCGTTGCAATTCTTGACACAAACCGGTGTGTCTGGGACCTACAGTGAGGGAAAAAAGTATTTGATCCCCTGCTGATTTTGTTTCTGGATTTTTTTGTTGTTATTCTGTCTCTCACTGTTCAAATAAACCTACCATTAAAATTATAGACTGATCATTTCTTTGTCAGTGGGTAAACGTACAAAATCAGCAGGGGATCAAATACTTTTTTCCCCTCACTGTACTAACATACCCCGTTCCAAGGCACTTAAATATTGTGCCTTGCCCATTCACCCTCTGAATGGCACACATACACAATCCTCAATACTCAATTGTCTCAAGGCTTAAAAATCCTTCTTTAACCTGTCTTCTCCCCTTCATCTACACTGATTGAAGTGGATTTAACAAGAGACATCAATAAGGTATCATAGCTTTCACCTGGATTCACCTGGTCAGTCTATGTAATGGAAAGAGCAGTTATTAATCATCTTTAAAAAATATACACTACCATTCAAAAGTTTGGGGTCACTTAGAAATGTCCTTGTTTTCTAAATAAAAGCAACATTTTTGTCCATTAAAATCACATCAAATTGATCAGAAATACTGTGTAGACATTGTTAATGTTGTAAATGGCTATTGTAGCTGAAACGGCTGATTTTTAATGGAATATCTACATAGGCGTTCAGAGGCCCATTATCAGCAAACATCAGTCCTGTGTTCCAATGATACATTGTGTTTGCTAATCCAAGTTTATCATTTTAAAAGGTTAATAGAACATTAGAAAACCCTTTTACAATTATGTTAGCACAGCGGAAAACTGTTGTGCTGATTAAAGAAGCAATAAAACTGGCCTTGAGACTAGTTGAGTATCTGGAGCATCAGCAATTGTGGGTTCGATTACAGGCTCAAAATGGCTAGAAACATATTACTTTCTGATGAAACTCATTAGTCTATTCTTGTTCTGAGAAATGAAGGCTATTCTATGCGAGAAATTGCCAAGAAACGGAAGATCTTGTACAACACTGTGTACTACTCCCTTCACAGAACAGCGCAAACTTGCTAACCAGAATAGAAAGAGGAGTGAGAGGCCCCGGTGCACAAATACAGTGTCTAGTTTAAGAAACAGGCGCCTCACAGGTCCTCAACTGGCAGCTTCATTAAATATTACCCGCAAAAAAACAGTATCAACGTCAACAGTAAAGAGGCGACTCCGGGATGCTGACCTTCTAGGCAGAGTTGCAAAGAAAAAGCCATATCTCAGACTGCCCATCTTAATCTTTTCTTTTTATTGGCCATTCTGAGATATGGCTTTTTCTTTGCAACTCTGCCTAGAAGGTCAGCATCCCGGAGTCGCCTCTTCACTGTTGACATTGAGACTGGTGTTTTGAAGGTACTATTTAATGAGGCTGCCAGTTGAGGACCTGTGAGACGGTAGTGTATATAATTTTTCTTCCACTTTGACATTACATAGTATTTCGTGTAGATCGTTAACAATGACATCCATTTGAATCCAACGTTTTAACACAATAAAGTATGAAGAAATACAAGGCGGGTGAGTACTTATGATTCACACAGTTTCTTGACTGTGTCCAGCTCGCTAATAATCACTGAAATGAAATCTAGACAGTAAGGGAGCACAACAAATTCCCAAATAACTATGGATGGAAGACTAGTTTGACGGCAAGGAACACATTTTCAGTTCCACCCAACACATAACACATTTTCAGTTCCACCCTTCAAACATTTTTGAAGAACCAATGTGGCCCCCAAGGCAACATTAGTTTGACACCCCTGTTTTATACTGTACATTGTGGCCACCTTAAGGTCATTTCTAAACCTTCCCTTGGTGACTTTTTAATGATTTGATCTAGTATACTGCACTATATGATTCTTTAAAAAGTCTTTGCCACTGCCCGCCTATCATGCCATTCATATTCCTACGAAAAGGACATGGGTCTGCAGTGTGGTTCTTTCAGGGAAACCAACACAGTGGTTTCCCACTGAGCCACAGTCTTTGTAAATACACCATGAGCCCAGAGACCAGGACAGCTTTATGTGGGCCCAGTGAAACCCATATCAAACTGATTGGGGTGTATGTGATCTTCAACAAAGGCTCTGTGTGATCTCTTATGACAGAAGTGGCAACACACACACACATATACTGTACAAACAGGCACATACACCAAGAACGAGAAAGAGAGAGGGGGAGAAAAATAGAGAGAAATAGAGATAGACACGTGGCTTTGCTTCCACTGAAAATTGAATAAATCCATTTTCTGGGAAAACAACATGCGGTACTGTATTTTGTATTTATTTATTTACTTCTCCCAATGTCAAGCTGTAGTGTACACTTCCCTATCAACTGTTGTCAATGAATTATTGTGACATCACACATGTTCTAAGTTCTCCCTGAACAGGAAGTACCACACATACAAAAAAAGTATAATATTTGAAATTAATTTTTTTACATAAAAAAACTTCGCTATCAACTGTTGTCAAGGAAATACTGGGACATTGCACAAGTTCTCACTGAACACGAAGTACCATCCATACGAAAAAAAAAATATTAAACATGTATTTTTTGATTAAATCATATAGTTTACATGTGAAATATATATATTTTTGAATAAATATGTATTTATATAATACATTTTAAAGACATCCGAACATATATTACGGAATTTATTTCAAATGTATATACACTTATGTAAAAATGTATATCACATATGTTAAATGCATCAGAACATGCATTTAATCCATTTCAAAATACCTTCTGAAATACATTATTTTTGAATACATGTTCATATGAATTTAATAATATATTTGGTAAATATATTTTGAAATGTTTTTGTAAACGTTTTGTAAAATATATTCGAACATTTATTTTAATGTATTTGTAAAAAAAGTTTTTTTTTTTATTAAAGTGTATGACAAATACAACAAATTGGCCAAATCATATTAAACCAAAATGAAAAAATAAAACAATTAAATGTTAGTAGTCTCTTTGGTATCACATGCACTTACGTCAGTCTCATTAAGACAGTAGAACTGACAGTGTACAAGCTTGACTAATAATTAGAGAACACAACATAACACATGACCTGGCATGACAATCCATATCATTGGAGGCCAAAAAGCACAAAAACAAAGCCATGCCCCCAACAAGTCTTTTAATAGGCTGCCGCTGCTACAATATACAGTGGAAAAAAAGTATTTAGTCAGCCACCAATTGTGCAAGTTCTCCCACTTAAAAAGATGAGAGAGGCCTGTAATTTTCATCATATGTACACGTCAACTATGACAGACAAAATGAGAAAAAAAAATCCAGAAAATCACATTGTAGGATTTTTAATGAATTTATTTGCAAATTATGGTGGAAAATAAGTATTCGGTCAATAACAAAAGTTTCTCAATACTTTGTTATATACCCTTTGTTGGCAATGACACAGGTCAAACGTTTTCTGTAAGTCTTCACAAGGTTTTCACACACTGTTGATGGTATTTTGGCCCATTCCTTCATGCAGATCTCCTCTAGAGCAGTGATGTTTTGGGGCTGTCGCTGGGCAACACGGACTTTCAACTCCCTCCAAAGATTTTCTATGGGGTTGAGATCTGGAGACTGGCTAGGCCACTCCAGGACCTTGAAATGCTTCTTACGAAGCCACTCCTTCGTTGCCCGGGCGGTGTGTTTGGGATCATTGTCATGCTGAAAGACCCAGCCACGTTTCATCTTCAATGCCCTTGCTGATGGAAGGATGTTTTCACTCAAAATCTCACGATACATGGCCCCATTCATTCTTTCCTTTACACGGATCAGTCGTCCTGGTCCCTTTGCAGAAAAACAGCCCCAAAGCATGATGTTTCCACCCCCATGCTTCACAGTAGGTATGGTGTTCTTTGGATGCAACTCAGCATTCTTTGTCCTCCAAACACGACGAGTTGAGTTTTTACCAAAAGTTATATTTTGGTTTCATCTGACCATATGACATTCTCCCAATCATCTTCTGGATCATCCAAATGCACTCTAGCAAACTTCAGATGGGCCTGGACATATACTGGCTTAAGCAGGGGGACACGTCTGGCACTGCAGGATTTGAGTCCCTTGGCGGCGTAGTGTGTTACTGATGGTAGGCTTTGTTACTTTTGTCCCAGCTCTCTGCAGGTCATTCACTAGGTCCCCCCGTGTGGTTCTGGGATTTTTGCTCACCGTTCTTGTGATCATTTTGACCCCACGGGGTGAGATCTTGCGTGGAGCCCCAGGTCGAGGGAAATTATCAGTGGTCTTGTATGTCTTCCATTTCCTAATAATTGCTCCCACAGTTGATTTCTTCAAACCAAGCTGCTTACCTATTGCAGATTCAGTCTTCCCAGCCTGGTGCAGGTCTACAATTTTGTTTCTGGTGTCTTTTGACAGCTCTTTGGTCTTGGCCATAGTGGAGTTTGGAGTGTGACTGTTTGAGGTTGTGGACAGGTGTCTTTTATACTGATAACAAGTTCAAACAGGTGCCATTAATTCAAGTAACGAGTGGAGGACAGAGGAGCCTCTTAAAGAAGAAGTTACAGGTCTGTGAGAGCCAGAAATCTTGCTTGTTTGTAGGTGACCAAATACTTATTTTCCACCATAATTTGCAGATAAATTCATTAAAAATCCTACAATGTGATTTTCTGGAGAAAAAAATTCTCAATTTGTCTGTCATAGTTGACGTGTACCTTTGATGAAAATTACAGGCCTCTCTCATCTTTTTAAGTGGGAGAACTTGCACAATTGGTGGCTGACTAAATAATTTTTTCCCACACTGTAATATATATATATATATATATATATATATATATATATATATATATATATATATATATATATATATATATATATATATATATATATATATATATATATTTTAACTAACTTGCATTTAAATGAATTTTAATTACTACAAAAATGACTACAAACATGATCAATTATCAGTCATGTTTTGACTCCATGTGTATATGACAAGTAAACAAACAAACTTGACGAGAGCAATGCAACCAACGTCCAATAGGCACAACTTAATGTGTACTAGGTCATTCCACGAAATGAGTTCCTTTTGATATGTTAAGTAGAAATGTTCCACCAATATTGACATTTAAAAGCCTGTTATATGAAATGAAGTGCTGTTTAATATAGACCACATGGAGAATTCAATGAATCAGACTTGCTAAAGTGCCAACATTAAGCATTATGACACATCCCTCCATGCACCCTCAGTGACTTCTAAGAAGATTTTAACCCACTTACCCCCCAAAATACTCAAAGATTTCACCATCATTGTAAAGCTCTAGTTATTTTGTTGCTTTGACAAAGTTGTTTCTGAAGATTATTATTTATTTAATGTGATTAGTGATTCATTTACGTCTGTCTCTCATTTTAAGGTCAACACTTTTACTTGAATTGAACATTTGTTTCAATATGGTGAAACTATTCCTTTTTAAATTGATTTCAAAAGAAACATTGAACATCCAATAGCCAAATCATAGTGGAAAAGTATGTGAGCTGGTTCTACTCATTTTGGCAATTTTCTGGTGTTTTGTGGTGAAAAACTAAGCGGGTCGAGCATAACGCGTCAACCCTGTTACCCATAGATAGAGAGGCTAGAAATGCTTTAACAATGTGAATATTTCATTAAATTGCCCCTCCCTGTTGCACACAACAAGCTTCCATTCCCCCTGTCACAAGGGGATTCATGGCTGATTTAACTAGTAATTACCAGTTGGAGGGCCGTTCAAGTGGATCTTTCCCAGATGTGGTAAATTCCCACTTCCCACTTGGTTATAAACACATCATAACACTGGTAACCATCCACTGTAGAGCTGTGTAATACCACTAATTGGAAGCACAAGACCTAGACCTACAATGTGACATATTGTGGAGTGTTGTATGATGTATAGTTTTTGTGTACATTGATAATAATAATAAAAACAGCCTAGTGCCTGATCTCACTAGATTAATTAAGCTGAAGAGAGCCACTTACTACAGTACTTTTTTTGTACCTCTTGAGATGGGAAAACTTGTTTTTATGAAGTTGAACATGTGTGCTTTATGACAGAATGTAAAAATTAGGTGAAATCAAAAGTAGTTTTTTTTTACACAATTTAAATTATATCACTGACAAAGTTTTTCAATGACAAAAATATTCCCATTGATCAATACCGAAAGAGTAATTTAAGAAGACAAATTAGAAACCACTTTGGCCACCATGTAGACTAGTTGTCATGGCCATGCATTTCTGGAATGTTGTCAGGCATTACATGCATTTTTAGCAAAGATGCAAATGTGCCTACAGTTGAAGTCGGACGTTTACATACACCTTAGCCAAATACATTTAAACTCAGTTTTTCACAATTCCTGACATTTAATCCTAGTAGAAATTCCCTGTCTAAGGTCGGTTAGGATCACCACTTTATTTTCAGAATGTGAAATGTCAGAATAATAGTAGAGAGAATGATTTATTTCAGCTTTTATTTCTTTCATCACATTCCCAGTGGGTCAGAAGTTTACATACACTCAATTAGTATTTGGTAGCATTGCCTTTAAATTCTTTAACTTAGGTCAAATGTTTCAGGTAGCCTTCCACAAGCTTCCCACAATAAGTTGGGTGAATTTTGGCCCATTCCTCCTGACAGAGCTGGTGTAACTGAGACAGGTTTGTAGGCCTCCTTGCTTGCACACACTTTTTCAGTTCTGCCCACAAATGTTCTATAGGATTGAGGTCAGGGCTTTGTGATGGCCACTCCAATACCTTGACTGTGTTGTCCTTAAGCCATTCTGCCACAACTTTGGAAGTATGCTTGGGGTCATTGTCCATTTGGAAGACCCATTTGCGACCAAGCTTTAACTTCCTGACTGATGTTTTGAGATGTTGCTTCAATATATCCACGTAATTTTCCTTCCTCATGATGCCATCTATTTCATGAAGTGCACAAGTCCCTCCTGCAGCAAAGCACCCCCACAGCATGATGCTGCCACCCCCGTGCTTCATGGTTGGGATGGTGTTCTTCGGCTTGCAAGCATCCCCCTTTTTCCTCCAAACATAACGATGGTCATTATGGTCAAACAGTTTTATTTTTGTTTCATCAGACCAGAGGACTTTTCTCCAAAATGTACGATCTTTGTCCCCATGTGCAGTTGCAAACTGTAGTCTGGCTTTTTTCTGGCGTTTTTAGAGCTGTGACTTCTTCCTTGCAGAGTGGCCATTCAGGTTATGTCGATATACAGTGGGGGAAAAAAGTATTTAGTCAGCCACCAATTGTGCAAGTTCTCCCACTTAAAAAGATGAGAGAGGCCTCAATTTTCATCATAGGTACACGCCAACTATGACAGAAAAATTGAGATTTTTTTTCTCCAGAAAATCACATTGTAGGATTTTTAATGAATTTATTTGCAAATTATGGTGGAAAATAAGTATTTGGTCACCTACAAACAAGCAAGATTTCTGGCTCTCACAGACTTGTAACTTCTTCTTTAAGAGGCTCCTCTGTCGTCCACTCGTTACCTGTATTAATGGCACCTGTTTGAACTTGTTATCAGTATAAAAGACACCTGTCCACAACCTCAAACAGTCACACTCCAAACTCCACTATGGCCAAGACCAAAGAGCTGTCAAAGGACACCAGAAACAAAATTGTAGACCTGCACCAGGCTGGGAAGACTGAATCTGCAATAGGTAAGCAGCTTGGTTTGAAGAAATCAACTGTGGGAGCAATTATTAGGAAATGGAAGACATACAAGACCACTGATAATCTCCCTCGATCTGGGGCTCCACGCAAGATCTCACCCCGTGGGGTCAAAATGATCACAAGAACGGTGAGCAAAAATCCCAGAACCACATGGGGGGACCTAGTGAATGACCTGCAGAGAGCTGTCACCAAAGTAACAAAGCCTACCATCAGTAACACACTACGCCGCCAAGGGACTCAAATCCTGCAGTGCCAGACGTGTCCCCCTGCTTAAGCCAGTATATGTCCAGGCCCATCTGAAGTTTGCTAGAGTGCATTTGGATGATCCAGAAGAGGATTGGGAGAATGTCATATGGTCAGATGAAACCAAAATAGAACTTTTTGGTAAAAACTCAACTCGTCGTGTTTGGAGGACAAAGAATGCTGAGTTGCATCCAAAGAACACCATACCTACTGTGAAGCATTGGGGTGGAAACATCATGCTTTGGGGCTGTTTTTCTGCAAAGGGATCAGGACGACTGATCCGTGTAAAGGAAAGAATGAATGGGGCCATGTATCGTGAGATTTTGAGTGAAAACCTTCCTTCCATCAGCAAGGGAATTGAAGATGAAACGTGGCTGGGTCTTTCAGCATGACAATGGTCCCAAACACACCGCCCGGGCAACAAAGGAGTGGCTTCGTAAGAAGCATTTCAAGGTCCTGGAGTGGCCTAGCCAGTCTCCAGATCTCAACCCCATAGAAAATCTTTGGAGGGAGTTGAAAGTCCGTGTTGCCCAG